>NW_026699980.1:0-45541 GCF_030435755.1 Ochotona princeps | reverse complement strand
TTAGAGCATCCCACACAAACGAATGCTCCACATGCGGGTTTCACATGCCACCAACTCCACATTCACAGGCAACTTCAGCGCCACAGCCGTTTTCAGATAGCCCTCAATGCAAAGGCTCTAGACGCAAATATTGGTGTGAGAGCTAATTCAATCAAGGAAACACTGCATGTTGGTGAAGGGCATATTGAAGAAGGATCAGCCGAGTGGTTCTTGTGGGAGAACAACTCCATTTGGCTCACTAACTTCACACACCATCAGGCTTCCAAGCAGCTCTCAAGGAAACTCAGTTTTTTTTTTTTTTTTTTATTAATTTTTAAAAGAGTTTTAATTGTCAGCAGTTAAGGTGCAGAACATTTTTTTTTTTGGGGGGGGGGGGGGTGTGCAGGAAAGTCCCCAACACCATGGTAAGGAGTGACTAATCTTTGTGTCCTACCCAGCGAGGCATTAGCCAATCCATGCCAGCTCTTTCCTGTCGGATTTCAAGCTCTACTTTTTGTTGTTTGTCTATTTATTTTAGGTTTTTTTTTTTTTAGTTTGTATGATTGTTTGTTTGCTGTGAGGGGTTTTCGGAGCGATCCTGATGGTCATTGCAAGGGAGGGTGGGGGTCCAGAGGTGGAGCCAGGCTCGGTCCAGAGAAAGCTCTCCTCCCTGGTCCCGAGGGACGTTTATTGTTCTTCTGTTTCTGCGGACCGCTCAGGGCTTCTGGTTGTCATTCCGATGACGTTGGTTTCTGCGCGGTAGTGTTTGGACTTCTTCCATCCCCTGCGGGAGCTCCGGTTAGGGGTGGGTGACCTCAGAGTACTCGGCCTCCGAGGGCATCCAATTCCCTGTGGCCTCCTTGGCAGTTGGGATATAGTCCTTGTTGCTCGTATTAGTAGTTTGTGGTGAAGGTCTGGGAGTCTTCATGGTTGGGATCCAGGCTTTCTCCTTGCCATCTGCTCTACCCTGGAGTGCCCCCCTGCTCCACGCACATGACCTCCTGTTAAGAGGTTGTCAGGATCGCACCCGATTCCCCCCTCATGCATTGGTATAGTAGTTTTACTATTGTTTAGTGCTGCTTTGAGTCTGTTGTCTATGAATTACCAGATTTGATCATGATAGGCTATATTATACTTTTTCCTCACTCTTTTTATGGTCCTGAAAGGCTTCCCTGCACTCCCCCCCATTACGGATTAACATAACGTATTGAGGGTATAGTAGGTTTTACAGTTTTTCGATGTAGATCTTAAGTATTCTGACATTAATTGTTGGTTTATAGATTATATCACATTATCTTATTGTATTGGATACAGGTTGTTAGAGATTGCAATAATATTACAATATACAGGTACTATCAGGTTGTCATCTTTTCATCTCAGATTAAGGCAAACATGTGGTATTTAACCTTTTGGGATTGGTTCATTTCTCTTAGCATGATGGATTCCAGTCGGGCCCATTTGTCCACAAAGAACTGCATTTCGTTTTTTTTAATAGCTGAGTAGTATTCCATAGAGTAGATGAACCATAGCTTCCTTATCCAGTCTTCTATTGATGGGCATTTTGGCTGCTTCCAGGTTTTTGCGATTGTAGATTGTGCTGCTATGAACATTGACGTGCATGTTGGTTTCTTGAGTAGGAGATGTTTTGGATATATCCCTAGGAGTGCTATTGCTGGATCATATGGCATGTTGATTTTCAGTTGCTTGAGTATTCGCCAAACTGATTCCCATAGAGGCTGTACCAATCTGCAGTCCCACCAGCAGTGGAGAAGGGTTCCCTTTTCCCCACATCCTCGCCAACAAGTGTTGGTGGTATTACGTATGTGTGCCATCCTTACTGGAGTTAGTTGGTACCTCAAGGTTGTCTTCATTTGGATTTCCCTTATTGCCAGGGAGCTTGAGCATTTTTTCATATGCTTGTTTGCCATTTGGGTTTGTTCCTTTGTGAAATGTCTGCCCATTTCCTGTGCCCATTTCTTGAGTGGCTTGTTTGTTTTGACATTTTGGTTGTTTTGTAGTTCTTTGTATATTCTGGAAATTAGCCCTCTGTCACCTATGTCGTGCGCAAAGATCTTCTCCCATTCTGTGGGTTGCTTTTTTACTTTGTTGATTGTTTCTCTAGCTGTACAGAAGCTTCTTAGTTTGATGAGGTCCCAATTGTTTATTTTGGTCTCGATTTCTACTGCATTTGGAGTCTTTTTTAGGAAGTGAGGGCCTACTCCTAAGTGTTGCAGTGTGTTTCCAACATTTTCTTCCAAAAGTTTGAAGGTTTCTGGATGTAGGTTTAGGTCTTTTATCCATTTAGATTTGATCTTAGTGTATGGTGAGAGATGTGGGTCTATCTTTTTGTTTCTGCAGGCTATCAACCAGTTGTCCCAACAGCATTTATTGAACAGACCTTCCCATTTGCTTGGATTGTTGTCTGTCTTTTTGTCAAAGATTAATTGACTGTATCTATGTGGATTACTGTCTGGTGATTCTATTCTGCTCCATTGATCTTCCTCTCTATCTTTGTGCCAGTACCACGCTGTTTTGATAACCACTGCCCTATAGTATGTCCAGAGGTCTGGAACTGTGATTCCCCCTGCTAACTTCCTGTTCTTCAGGATGGTTCTGGCTATTCGTGGTTTTTTGTGCTTCCAGATGAACTTTTGGATCATTGTTTCCAGTTCCATGAAGAATGTTTTGGGCAGTTTGATTGGAATTGCGTTGAATGTATATATCGCCTTTGGCAATATAGACATTTTAATGATATTGATTTTACCTATCCAGGAGCATGGGATGTTACTCCATCTTTTGAGGTCTTCTTCAATTTCTTTTTTAAGTGGTTTGTAGTTTTCCTCAAATAGGTCTCCTACATTTTTGGTTAGGTTAATTCCCAGATACTTCATAGTTTTCTCTGTTATTTTGAATGGTATTTTGCTGCTTAGATCTTTTTCCAACTTGGGGTTGTTTGCATACACTATGGCTGTTGATTTGTGTTCATTAATTTTGTACCCTGCCACACTCCCAAACTCTCGTATAAGTTCTAGGAGTCTCTGTGTTGAGCCTCTTGGCTCTTCTATGTAAAGAATCATGTCATCTGCGTATAGTGAAAGTTTGACTTCTTCATTTCCAATTTGGATTCCTTTGATTTCTTTTTCTTGTCTTATGGCCTCAGCGAGTACCTCTAGGACTATGTTGAATAGCAGTGGAGAAAGTGGACATCCCTGTCTTGTTCCAGTTCTTAGTGGGAAGGGTTCCAGTTTTTCTCCATTCAGTATGATGCTGGCATTGGGTTTTTCATATATTGCTTTGATTATGTTGTGGATTTTTCCATCTATGCCTACTTTGGTTAGGGTTTTTAGCAGGAAGTGGTGTTGGATTTTGTCAAAAGCTTTTTCAGCGTCTATTGATACTATCATGTGATTCTTGTTTTTCAGTTTTTGGATGTGGTGTATCACATTTATGGATTTGCGAATGTTGAACCATCCCTGCATTCCAGGGATGAATCCTACTTGATCCGGATGAATGATCTGTCGGATGATTTTTTGAATTCTATTGGCTAGGATTTTGTTGAGTATCTTAGCATCAATGTTCATCAGAGAGATAGGTCTGTAGTTTTCTTTCTCTGTAGGATCTCTGTCTGGTTTTGGGATTAAGGTAATGTTGGCTTCATAGAATGAGTTTGGAAGGGTCGCTTCCTTTTCTATTATATTGAAGAGTTTGTAGAGGATTGGGGTTAGTTCTGTTCGGAATGTTTTGTAGAATTCTGTAGTGAAGCCGTCTGGACCTGGGCTTTTCTTTGTTGGGAGTTCTTTAATCACTGATTCAATCTCTGCTTCAGTTATGGGCTTGTTCAGGTCGTTTGTTGCCTCTGGGCTAAGTTTTGGCAGGTTGTATAAATCTAAGAACTTTTCCATTTCTTGATGGTCATCTGATTTGTTGGAGTACAGTGCTTTGTAGTAATTTCTAATTATGTTCTTAATGGTTGCAATGTCTGTTGTTATGTTGCCTTTTTCATCTTTGATGCTGTTAATTCTTGCTTTCTCTTGTTTTTTCTTTGTCAGTCGGGCCAACGGGGTGTCTATTTTGTTTATCTTTTCAAAAAACCAGCTTTTTGATTCATTGATTTTGTGTATGGTTTTTTTTATTTCTATATGGTTGATTTCCTCCCTTGTTTTGATGATTTCTTGTTTCTTGTTGTGTGTGGGGCTCATCTGCTGTTGCTTCTCCAATTCCTGGAGGTGTGTGTTTAGTTCCTGTATTTGGCGCCTCGCTTGGGCCTTGACATGAGCTCCAATTGCGATGAATTTACCCCGTAGCACTGCTTTGGCTGTGTCCCACAAGTTTTGGAATGTTGTGTCAGAGTTTTCATTGGTTTCCATAAATTTTTTGATCTCATCTTTAATTTCTTCTCTGACCCATTGTTCGTTCAATAGCATATTGTTCAACCTCCAAGAATTTCTGTATTTCCTTGGGCATTTTGAATTGCTGATTTCCAGTTTCATTCCATGGTGGTCTGAGAGGGTACATTGTATGATTCCTATCTTTTTGAAGTTACTTAGATTTGCTTTGTGTCCTATCATGTGGTCGATCCTGGAGAAGGTGCCATGTACTGCTGAAAAAAATGTATAATCTGTGGCTTTAGGATAAAAAGTTCTATAAATGTCAACCAAGTCCAGTTGTTCTATTGTTTGTATTAGCTCTGTTGTTTCTTTGTTGAGTTTTTGTTTTGTTGATCTGTCTATTGTTGTTAGTGGGGTGTTAAGGTCACCCACTACTATTGTGTGCATATCTATGTCTCCCCTTAAGTCTGTAAGTAATTGCTTCACGTAGCTAGGCGCATTGGGATTTGGTGCATATATGTTCACGATGGTAATTGCTTCCTGATGGATCAATCCTTTCACCAATATATAATGTCCTTCTCTGTCCTTTTTGATGTCTGTAAGCTTGAAGTCTATATCATCTGAAATTAGGACAGCTACCCCAGCCCTTTTTTCTCGTCCATTGGCGTGAAATATCTGTTTCCATCCCTTCACTTTAAATTTCTTAGAGGCTTTTCTGGTTAGATGTGTCTCTTGTAGGCAACAGATAGTTGGATCTTGTTTGATGATCCATTCCGTTAATCTGTGCCTTTTGATTGGTGAGTTCAGGCCATTTGTGTTAAGAGTCAATATTGAGATGCTGCGATTTTGCCCTGCCATACATATGTGTCTTTGTGGGTGTTGTTATCTGTGTAATTACCCCTCCTTGTGTGGGCTTTAGTGGGGAGATCTTCCTGTTTGCCATCTTTGCTTGTGGTTTGCCCCTGTTTTTTCTGTGTTTAGCACATTTCTAAGGAGATTTTGAAGAGTTGGTTTTGTGCTGGCATATTCTTCAAGTTTCTCTTTGCTATGGAAGTATCTGATTTCGTTCTCGAATATAAATGAGATCTTTGCTGGGTACATTAATCTTGGTTGACAGTTGTTCTGTTTCAGGATTTGGAAGATCTTTGTCCATTCTCTCCTTGCTTGTAGGGTCTCTTCAGAGAAGTCAGCCGTGATCCTGATTGGTTTTCCCCGGAATGTGATCTTTTCTCTGCTTCGTACTTGTCTTAGGATTCTTTCTTTGTCTTCGTTGGAGTGGAACTTGAGCACCATATGTCTGGGTGAAGATCGCTTTGGGTCATATCTGCTGGGAGTCCTCTGACCATCCTGGATTTGGGCTGGGTTCATGTTCCAAGTGTTTTGGAAGTTTTCCTGTATAATTTCGTTGAGCACCGTTTGCATTCCTGATTCTCTTTCTGCTCCTTCGGGCAGTCCCATAATTCTGATATTAGATTTTCTTAGGTTGTCTTTCATCTCCTGAATGGTCTTATTGGCTTTGTTCAGGCTTGTTTCTAGCTGTTTAATGAGCTGGGTGTGTTCATTTTGTGTGTCTTCTGTTTCAGAGATCCTCTCTTCTGCTGTATTTATTCTGTTAGTTAGGCTCTCAAGTTTGTGCTCTAAGTCAAGGATTTTGTTTTTGACTTGCTGTATTTCTGTGACTATGTGGTTCTTGAATTCCTTGAAGTCTTCCCAGTTCTTCTCATTGTCTCTGACAGCTTTTAACATTATTTTTTTAAATTCCTTGTCTGGTAGAGCTTCCATGTCTTCTTCTCGTATCTCCGAAATAGATATTGGCTTTTGGTCTTTTTTTGGTGAGGTACTGGCTCTCTCGTCTGGATCATTCCCTTTTCTGAAGTTTCTTCTCATTGCGTTATTGTTTCTTGTTGATTTCAGGGATGTATTCTCTGATTTGTTTATCTACAGTTTCTGGTCTTTGTGCAGTAGTTTGGAGTAGGTGTGAGTTCGCTGCTTCCTTTAGGTTTACTTTTGAAGGAGAATTTCTTTGAGTTCTATTGGAGATGTTTGGTGCGGGGGGATAGCTATATCAACCCCTGAATGTCTATAACCCTCTGTAGCTTGGTTTCTGTAAGGTCTGTTGGTTAGACCTTTCGTCCTGTGTGTGTTTTCAGGGGTAGGGCTTAGTAGCAGTATTTTGTAGCTTCAGGGCTCCTTGTCTGTAGTTTTGGGGTGGATTTGGAAGACCCCTAGCGCCCCTCAGGCCTGCAGTTGTGGAGCTGCCCAACCCTGGCCTGATGTGAAACTCAGATGCTGGTGTGCTGAGGGGTTTGCCCAGAGGGATTCCTCAGAGGACTGCTGTTGTTGTGCTGGGGCAGTTTTCCTAGGGGGATCCCTCATAGGAACCGAAGCAGCACTCCCGCCGCAGGCGCGCACTGCTGGGGACCTCCTCTGTGGGGCCTCGGGGATTCAGCAGTGAGAAGCTGCAGGCGCGCACACCAGAAGTTGCTGTTGCACCGAGTGGTTTTACTGAGGCAGCTCCCTCAGAGGAACTGAAGCAGCACTCCCCGTTGCAGGCGCTCGCTGCTGGCGCCCGCCGCTGGTGCCCGCCTTTGTGAGGCCACAGGCATTCAGCAGTGAGAAGCTGTGCTGGCGCACACCAGAAGTTGTTGCTGCACCAAGGGGTTTTACCGAGGCAGATCCCTCAGAGGAACTGAAGCAGCACTCCCTGCCGCAAGTGCTCGCTGCTGGCGCCCGCCGCCGGTGCCCGCCTTTGTGAGGCCACAGGCATTCAGCAGTGAGAAGCTGTGCTGGCTTGCACCCCAGTTGCTGTTGTTGTGCTGGGGCAGTTTTCCTAGGGGGATCCCTCAGAGGACCCAAAGCAGCACTCCCTGCCGCAGGCGCGCACTGCTGGCGGCCTCCTCTGTGGGGCCTCAGGCATTCAGCAGTGAGAAGCTGCAGGCGCGCACACCAGAAGTTGCTGCTGCACCAAGGGGTTTTACCGAGGCAGATCCCTCAGAGGAACTGAAGCAGCACTCCCCGTTGCAGGCGCTCGCTGCTGGCGCCCGCCGCTGGTGCCCGCCTTTGTGAGGCCACGGGCTTTCAGCAGTGAGAGGCTGTGCTGGCGCACCCCAGAAGTTGTTGTACTATGTGGTCTGCCCAACGATGTCCAGTAGAGAGAGTTAAGCTGCGCAAGTCTCCTGCACCTTACCACTGGGGGACCTGTAGGGACTCTCCGCCCTGGCTCCCACACAAGTTGGAACGTTCAATTCTCGCACAGCCTCAGACTGGGAGAATTCTGGGGGACAGGGGGCACTGAACAGGGACAGTCTCAGTATAGTTCTCTCAGGGAGCGAAAAGCCCGAAAATAGTTTTTTTTTTTTTTTTTTCACCTCTGGCGCACTCCACCTCTCTGGGTTCCTGTGTGTCCCAGCGCCACAAAGTCGCCAAGCTAGGTGCCTCCAGGGGCCAGTGTTGCTGTCTCCAGCTGCCCTGGGTCCTCTGGGCTTCCCGCTGTTGCACCCCCTTCCCGGGATGACTCACCACGTTTTAACTGGGTCTTTGTGTTTCCTGCGTTCCTTCTCTGGATTTCTTCCGAACCATGTGTTTCTTCTTGGATGCTCGATGTCCAGGGAGCTTCTGGCACTCCTTCCTGTGGTTCCTCAGTCCGCAGATCTCTCTCCAGCCGCGCCCTGTCTCTCCTTCAGCGCCTCCCTTTCTATGCCCGTCCTCCCAGGTCGGCCATCTTCTCTCGGAATTCAAGGAAACTCAGTTTTCACACTCTATGCTTAGTGCCCTTTGAGTGCATTATCTAGGAATGAACCTGGTAGAGCATCCCACACAAACGAATGCTCCACATGCGGGTTTCACATGCCACCAACTCCACATTCACAGGCAACTTCAGCGCCACAGCCGTTTTCAGATAGCCCTCAATGCAAAGGCTCTAGACGCAAATATTGGTGTGAGAGCTAATTCAATCAAGGAAACACTGCATGTTGGTGAAGGGCATATTGAAGAAGGATCAGCCGAGTGGTTCTTGTGGGAGAACAACTCCATTTGGCTCACTAACTTCACACACCATCAGGCTTCCAAGCAGCTCTCAAGGAAACTCAGTTTTCACACTCTATGCTTAGTGCCCTTTGTATGGCTAGGACTGAAATGAACCTGGTAGAGCATCCCACACAAACGAATGCTCCACATGCGGGTTTCACATGCCACCAACTCCACATTCACAGGCAACTTCAGCGCCACAGCCGTTTTCAGATAGCCCCCAATGCAAAGGCTCTAGACGCAAATATTGGTGTGAGAGCTAATTCAATCAAGGAAACACTGCATGTTGGTGAAGGGCATATTGAAGAAGGATCAGCCGAGTGGTTCTTGTGGGAGAACAACTCCATTTGGTTCACTAACTTCACACACCATCAGGCTTCCAAGCAGCTCTCAAGGAAACTCAGTTTTCACACTCTATGCTTAGTGCCCTTTGAGTGCATTATCTAGGAATGAACCTGGTAGAGCATCCCACACAAACGAATGCTCCACATGCGGGTTTCACATGCCACCAACTCCACATTCACAGGCAACTTCAGCGCCACAGCCGTTTTCAGATAGCCCTCAATGCAAAGGCTCTAGACGCAAATATTGGTGTGAGAGCTAATTCAATCAAGGAAACACTGCATGTTGGTGAAGGGCATATTGAAGAAGGATCAGCCGAGTGGTTCTTGTGGGAGAACAACTCCATTTGGCTCACTAACTTCACACACCATCAGGCTTCCAAACAGCTCTCAAGGAAACTCAGTTTTCACACTCTATGCTTAGTGCCCTTTGAGTGCATTATCTAGGAATGAACCTGGTAGAGCATCCCACACAAACGAATGCTCCACATGCGGGTTTCACATGCCACCAACTCCACATTCACAGGCAACTTCAGCGCCACAGCCGTTTTCAGATAGCCCTCAATGCAAAGGCTCTAGACGCAAATATTGGTGTGAGAGCTAATTCAATCAAGGAAACACTGCATGTTGGTGAAGGGCATATTGAAGAAGGATCAGCCGAGTGGTTCTTGTGGGAGAACAACTCCATTTTGCTCACTAACTTCACACACCATCAGGCTTCCAAGCAGCTCTGAAGGAAACTCAGTTTTCACACTCTATGCTTAGTGCCCTTTGAGTGCCTATGACTGAAATGAAGTTTGGTCAGCATCCCACACAAACGAATGCTCCACATGCGGGTTTCACATGCCACCAACTCCACATTCACAGGCAACTTCAGCGCCACAGCCGTTTTCAGATAGCCCTCAATGCAAAGGCTCTAGACGCAAATATTGGTGTGAGAGCTAATTCAATCAAGGAAACACTGCATGTTGGTGAAGGGCATATTGAAGAAGGATCAGCCGAGTGGTTCTTGTGGGAGAACAACTCCATTTGGCTCACTAACTTCACACACCATCAGGCTTCCAAGCAGCTCTCAAGGAAACTCAGTTTTCACACTCTATGCTTAGTGCCCTTTGAGTGCCTATGACTGAAATGAAGATTGGTCAGCATCCCACACAAACGAATGCTCCACATGCGGGTTTCACATGCCACCAACTCCACATTCACAGGCAACTTCAGCGCCACAGCCGTTTTCAGATAGCCCTCAATGCAAAGGCTCTAGACGCAAATATTGGTGTGAGAGCTAATTCAATCAAGGAAACACTGCATGTTGGTGAAGGGCATATTGAAGAAGGATCAGCCGAGTGGTTCTTGTGGGAGAACAACTCCATTTGGCTCACTAACTTCACACACCATCAGGCTTCTAAGCAGCTCTCAAGGAAACTCAGTTTTCACACTCTATGCTTAGTGCCCTTTGAGTGCCTAGGACTGAAATGAAGCTTGGTCAGCATCCCACACAAACGAATGCTCCACATGCGGGTTTCACATGCCACCAACTCCACATTCACAGGCAACTTCAGCGCCACAGCCGTTTTCAGATAGCCCTCAATGCAAAGGCTCTAGACACAGATATTGGTGTGAGAGCTAATTCAATCAAGGAAACACTGCATGTTGGTGAAGGGCATATTGAAGAAGGATCAGCCGAGTGGTTCTTGTGGGAGAACAACTCCATTTGGCTCACTAACTTCACACACCATCAGGCTTCCAAGCAGCTCTCAAGGAAACTCAGTTTTCACACTCTATGCTTAGTGCCCTTTGAGTGCATTATCTAGGAATGAACCTGGTAGAGCATCCCACACAAACGAATGCTCCACATGCGGGTTTCACATGCCACCAACTCCACATTCACAGGCAACTTCAGCGCCACAGCCGTTTTCAGATAGCCCTCAATGCAAAGGCTCTAGACGCAAATATTGGTGTGAGAGCTAATTCAATCAAGGAAACACTGCATGTTGGTGAAGGGCATATTGAAGAAGGATCAGCCGAGTGGTTCTTGTGGGAGAACAAATCCATTTGGCTCACTAACTTCACACACCATCAGGCTTCCAAACAGCTCTCAAGGAAACTCAGTTTTCACACTCTATGCTTAGTGCCCTGTGAGTGCCTTATCTAGGAATGATCCTGGTAGAGCATCCCACACAAACGAATGCTCCACATGCGGGTTTCACATGCCACCAACTCCACATTCACAGGCAACTTCAGCGCCACAGCCGTTTTCAGATAGCCCTCAATGCAAAGGCTCTAGACGCAAATATTGGTGTGAGAGCTAATTCAATCAAGGAAACACTGCATGTTGGTGAAGGGCATATTGAAGAAGGATCAGCCGAGTGGTTCTTGTGGGAGAACAACTCCATTTGGTTCACTAACTTCACACACCATCAGGCTTCCAGGCAGCTCTCAAGGAAACTCAGTTTTCACACTCTATGCTTAGTGCCCTTTGAGTGCATTATCTAGGAATGAACCTGGTAGAGCATCCCACACAAACGAATGCTCCACATGCGGGTTTCACATGCCACCAACTCCACATTCACAGGCAACTTCAGCGCCACAGCCGTTTTCAGATAGCCCTCAATGCAAAGGCTCTAGACGCAAATATTGGTGTGAGAGCTAATTCAATCAAGGAAACACTGCATGTTGGTGAAGGGCATATTGAAGAAGGATCAGCCGAGTGGTTCTTGTGGGAGAACAACTCCATTTGGCTCACTAACTTCACACACCATCAGGCTTCCAAGCAGCTCTCAAGGAAACTCAGTTTTCACACTCTATGCTTAGTGCCCTTTGTATGGCTAGGACTGAAATGAACCTGGTAGAGCATCCCACACAAACGAATGCTCCACATGCGGGTTTCACATGCCACCAACTCCACATTCACAGGCAACTTCAGCGCCACAGCCGTTTTCAGATAGCCCCCAATGCAAAGGCTCTAGACGCAAATATTGGTGTGAGAGCTAATTCAATCAAGGAAACACTGCATGTTGGTGAAGGGCATATTGAAGAAGGATCAGCCGAGTGGTTCTTGTGGGAGAACAACTCCATTTGGTTCACTAACTTCACACACCATCAGGCTTCCAAGCAGCTCTCAAGGAAACTCAGTTTTCACACTCTATGCTTAGTGCCCTTTGAGTGCATTATCTAGGAATGAACCTGGTAGAGCATCCCACACAAACGAATGCTCCACATGCGGGTTTCACATGCCACCAACTCCACATTCACAGGCAACTTCAGCGCCACAGCCGTTTTCAGATAGCCCTCAATGCAAAGGCTCTAGACGCAAATATTGGTGTGAGAGCTAATTCAATCAAGGAAACACTGCATGTTGGTGAAGGGCATATTGAAGAAGGATCAGCCGAGTGGTTCTTGTGGGAGAACAACTCCATTTGGCTCACTAACTTCACACACCATCAGGCTTCCAAACAGCTCTCAAGGAAACTCAGTTTTCACACTCTATGCTTAGTGCCCTTTGAGTGCATTATCTAGGAATGAACCTGGTAGAGCATCCCACACAAACGAATGCTCCACATGCGGGTTTCACATGCCACCAACTCCACACTCACAGGCAACTTCAGCGCCACAGCCGTTTTCAGATAGCCCTCAATGCAAAGGCTCTAGACGCAAATATTGGTGTGAGAGCTAATTCAATCAAGGAAACACTGCATGTTGGTGAAGGGCATATTGAAGAAGGATCAGCCGAGTGGTTCTTGTGGGAGAACAACTCCATTTGGCTCACTAACTTCACACACCATCAGGCTTCCAAGCAGCTCTCAAGGAAACTCAGTTTTCACACTCTATGCTTAGTGCCCTTTGAGTGCCTATGACTGAAATGAAGTTTGGTCAGCATCCCACACAAACGAATGCTCCACATGCGGGTTTCACATGCCACCAACTCCACATTCACAGGCAACTTCAGCGCCACAGCCGTTTTCAGATAGCCCTCAATGCAAAGGCTCTAGACGCAAATATTGGTGTGAGAGCTAATTCAATCAAGGAAACACTGCATGTTGGTGAAGGGCATATTGAAGAAGGATCAGCCGAGTGGTTCTTGTGGGAGAACAACTCCATTTGGCTCACTAACTTCACACACCATCAGGCTTCCAAGCAGCTCTCAAGGAAACTCAGTTTTCACACTCTATGCTTAGTGCCCTTTGAGTGCCTATGACTGAAATGAAGATTGGTCAGCATCCCACACAAACGAATGCTCCACATGCGGGTTTCACATGCCACCAACTCCACATTCACAGGCAACTTCAGCGCCACAGCCGTTTTCAGATAGCCCTCAATGCAAAGGCTCTAGACGCAAATATTGGTGTGAGAGCTAATTCAATCAAGGAAACACTGCATGTTGGTGAAGGGCATATTGAAGAAGGATCAGCCGAGTGGTTCTTGTGGGAGAACAACTCCATTTGGCTCACTAACTTCACACACCATCAGGCTTCTAAGCAGCTCTCAAGGAAACTCAGTTTTCACACTCTATGCCTAGTGCCCTTTGAGTGCCTAGGACTGAAATGAAGCTTGGTCAGCATCCCACACAAACGAATGCTCCACATGCGGGTTTCACATGCCACCAACTCCACATTCACAGGCAACTTCAGCGCCACAGCCGTTTTCAGATAGCCCTCAATGCAAAGGCTCTAGACACAGATATTGGTGTGAGAGCTAATTCAATCAAGGAAACACTGCATGTTGGTGAAGGGCATATTGAAGAAGGATCAGCCGAGTGGTTCTTGTGGGAGAACAACTCCATTTGGCTCACTAACTTCACACACCATCAGGCTTCCAAGCAGCTCTCAAGGAAACTCAGTTTTCACACTCTATGCTTAGTGCCCTTTGAGTGCATTATCTAGGAATGAACCTGGTAGAGCATCCCACACAAACGAATGCTCCACATGCGGGTTTCACATGCCACCAACTCCACATTCACAGGCAACTTCAGCGCCACAGCCGTTTTCAGATAGCCCTCAATGCAAAGGCTCTAGACGCAAATATTGGTGTGAGAGCTAATTCAATCAAGGAAACACTGCATGTTGGTGAAGGGCATATTGAAGAAGGATCAGCCGAGTGGTTCTTGTGGGAGAACAACTCCATTTGGCTCACTAACTTCACACACCATCAGGCTTCCAAACAGCTCTCAAGGAAACTCAGTTTTCACACTCTATGCTTAGTGCCCTGTGAGTGCCTTATCTAGGAATGATCCTGGTAGAGCATCCCACACAAACGAATGCTCCACATGCGGGTTTCACATGCCACCAACTCCACATTCACAGGCAACTTCAGCGCCACAGCCGTTTTCAGATAGCCCTCAATGCAAAGGCTCTAGACGCAAATATTGGTGTGAGAGCTAATTCAATCAAGGAAACACTGCATGTTGGTGAAGGGCATATTGAAGAAGGATCAGCCGAGTGGTTCTTGTGGGAGAACAACTCCATTTGGTTCACTAACTTCACACACCATCAGGCTTCCAGGCAGCTCTCAAGGAAACTCAGTTTTCACACTCTATGCTTAGTGCCCTTTGAGTGCATTATCTAGGAATGAACCTGGTAGAGCATCCCACACAAACGAATGCTCCACATGCGGGTTTCACATGCCACCAACTCCACATTCACAGGCAACTTCAGCGCCACAGCCGTTTTCAGATAGCCCTCAATGCAAAGGCTCTAGACGCAAATATTGGTGTGAGAGCTAATTCAATCAAGGAAACACTGCATGTTGGTGAAGGGCATATTGAAGAAGGATCAGCCGAGTGGTTCTTGTGGGAGAACAACTCCATTTGGCTCACTAACTTCACACACCATCAGGCTTCCAAGCAGCTCTCAAGGAAACTCAGTTTTCACACTCTATGCTTAGTGCCCTTTGAGTGCATTATCTAGGAATGAACCTGGTAGAGCATCCCACACAAACGAATGCTCCACATGCGGGTTTCACATGCCACCAACTCCACATTCACAGGCAACTTCAGCGCCACAGCCGTTTTCAGATAGCCCTCAATGCAAAGGCTCTAGATGCAAATATTGGTGTGAGAGCTAATTCAATCAAGGAAACACTGCATGTTGGTGAAGGGCATATTGAAGAAGGATCAGCCGAGTGGTTCTTGTGGGAGAACAACTCCATTTGGCTCACTAACTTCACACACCATCAGGCTTACAAGCAGCTCTCAAGGAAACTCAGTTTTCACACTCTATGCTTAGTGCCCTTTGAGTGCATTATCTAGGAATGAACCTGGTAGAGCATCCCACACAAACGAATGCTCCACATGCGGGTTTCACATGCCACCAACTCCACATTCACAGGCAACTTCAGCGCCACAGCCGTTTTCAGATAGCCCTCAATGCAAAGGCTCTAGACGCAAATATTGGTGTGAGAGCTAATTCAATCAAGGAAACACTGCATGTTGGTGAAGGGCATATTGAAGAAGGATCAGCCGAGTGGTTCTTGTGGGAGAACAACTCCATTTGGCTCACTAACTTCACACACCATCAGGCTTCCAAGCAGCTCTCAAGGAAACTCAGTTTTCACACTCTATGCTTAGTGCCCTTTGAGTACATTATCTAGGAATGAACCTGGTAGAGCATCCCACACAAACGAATGCTCCACATGCGGGTTTCACATGCCACCAACTCCACATTCACAGGCAACTTCAGCGCCACAGCCGTTTTCAGATAGCCCTCAATGCAAAGGCTCTAGACGCAAATATTGGTGTGAGAGCTAATTCAATCAAGGAAACACTGCATGTTGGTGAAGGGCATATTGAAGAAGGATCAGCCGAGTGGTTCTTGTGGGAGAACAACTCCATTTGGCTCACTAACTTCACACACCATCAGGCTTCCAAGCAGCTCTCAAGGAAACTCAGTTTTCACACTCTATGCTTAGTGCCCTTTGAGTGCCTATGACTGAAAGGAAGTTTGGTCAGCATCCCACACAAACGAATGCTCCACATGCGGGTTTCACATGCCACCAACTCCACATTCACAAGCAACTTCAGCGCCACAGCCGTTTTCAGATAGCCCCCAATGCAAAGGCTCTAGACGCAAATATTGGTGTGAGAGCTAATTCAATCAAGGAAACACTGCATGTTGGTGAAGGGCATATTGAAGAAGGATCAGCCGAGTGGTTCTTGTGGGAGAACAACTCCATTTGGTTCACTAACTTCACACACCATCAGGCTTCCAAGCAGCTCTCAAGGAAACTCAGTTTTCACACTCTATGCTTAGTGTCCTTTGAGTGCCTAGGACTGAAATGAAGATTGGTCAGCATCCCACACAAACGAATGCTCCACATGCGGGTTTCACATGCCACCAACTCCACATTCACAGGCAACTTCAGCGCCACAGCCGTTTTCAGATAGCCCTCAATGCAAAGGCTCTAGATGCAAATATTGGTGTGAGAGCTAATTCAATCAAGGAAACACTGCATGTTGGTGAAGGGCATATTGAAGAAGGATCAGCCGAGTGGTTCTTGTGGGAGAACAACTCCATTTGGCTCACTAACTTCACACACCATCAGGCTTCCAAGCAGCTCTCAAGTAAACTCAGTTTTCACTCTCTATGCTTAGTGCCCTTTGTATGGCTAGCACTGAAATGAACCTGGTAGAGCATCCCACACAAACGAATGCTCCACATGCGGGTTTCACATGCCACCAACTCCACATTCACAGGCAACTTCAGCGCCACAGCCGTTTTCAGATAGCCCTCAATGCAAAGGCTCTAGACGCAAATATTGGTGTGAGAGCTAATTCAATCAAGGAAACACTGCATGTTGGTGAAGGGCATATTGAAGAAGGATCAGCCGAGTGGTTCTTGTGGGAGAACAACTCCATTTGGCTCACTAACTTCACACACCATCAGGCTTCCAAGCAGCTCTCAAGGAAACTCAGTTTTCACACTCTATGCTTAGTGCCCTTTGAGTGCATTATCTAGCAATGAACCTGGTAGAGCATCCCACACAAACGAATGCTCCACATGCGGGTTTCACATGCCACCAACTCCACATTCACAGGCAACTTCAGCGCCACAGCCGTTTTCAGATAGCCCTCAATGCAAAGGCTCTAGACGCAAATATTGGTGTGAGAGCTAATTCAATCAAGGAAACACTGCATGTTGGTGAAGGGCATATTGAAGAAGGATCAGCCGAGTGGTTCTTGTGGGAGAACAACTCCATTTGGCTCACTAACTTCACACACCATCAGGCTTCCAAGCAGCTCTCAAGTAAACTCAGTTTTCACTCTCTATGCTTAGTGCCCTTTGTATGGCTAGCACTGAAATGAACCTGGTAGAGCATCCCACACAAACGAATGCTCCACATGCGGGTTTCACATGCCACCAACTCCACATTCACAGGCAACTTCAGCGCCACAGCCGTTTTCAGATAGCCCTCAATGCAAAGGCTCTAGACGCAAATATTGGTGTGAGAGCTAATTCAATCAAGGAAACACTGCATGTTGGTGAAGGGCATATTGAAGAAGGATCAGCCGAGTGGTTCTTGTGGGAGAACAACTCCATTTGGCTCACTAACTTCACACACCATCAGGCTTCCAAGCAGCTCTCAAGGAAACTCAGTTTTCACACTCTATGCTTAGTGCCCTTTGAGTGCCTAGGACTGAAATGAAGTTTGGTCAGCATCCCACACAAACGAATGCTCCACATGCGGGTTTCACATGCCACCAACTCCACATTCACAGGCAACTTCAGCGCCACAGCCGTTTTCAGATAGCCCTCAATGCAAAGGCTCTAGACGCAAATATTGGTGTGAGAGCTAATTCAATCAAGGAAACACTGCATGTTGGTGAAGGGCATATTGAAGAAGGATCAGCCGAGTGGTTCTTGTGGGAGAACAACTCCATTTGGCTCACTAACTTCACACACCATCAGGCTTCCAAACAGCTCTCAAGGAAACTCAGTTTTCACACTCTATGCTTAGTGCCCTTTGAGTGCATTATCTAGGAATGAACCTGGTAGAGCATCCCACACAAACGAATGCTCCACATGCGGGTTTCACATGCCACCAACTCCACATTCACAGGCAACTTCAGCGCCACAGCCGTTTTCAGATAGCCCTCAATGCAAAGGCTCTAGACGCAAATATTGGTGTGAGAGCTAATTCAATCAAGGAAACACTGCATGTTGGTGAAGGGCATATTGAAGAAGGATCAGCCGAGTGGTTCTTGTGGGAGAACAACTCCATTTGGCTCACTAACTTCACACACCATCAGGCTTCCAAGCAGCTCTCAAGGAAACTCAGTTTTCACACTCTATGCTTAGTGCCCTTTGAGTGCATTATCTAGGAATGAACCTGGTAGAGCATCCCACACAAACGAATGCTCCACATGCGGGTTTCACATGCCACCAACTCCACATTCACAGGCAACTTCAGCGCCACAGCCGTTTTCAGATAGCCCTCAATGCAAAGGCTCTAGACGCAAATATTGGTGTGAGAGCTAATTCAATCAAGGAAACACTGCATGTTGGTGAAGGGCATATTGAAGAAGGATCAGCCGAGTGGTTCTTGTGGGAGAACAACTCCATTTGGCTCACTAACTTCACACACCATCAGGCTTCCAAACAGCTCTCAAGGAAACTCAGTTTTCACACTCTATGCTTAGTGCCCTTTGAGTGCATTATCTAGGAATGAACCTGGTAGAGCATCCCACACAAACGAATGCTCCACATGCGGGTTTCACATGCCACCAACTCCACATTCACAGGCAACTTCAGCGCCACAGCCGTTTTCAGATAGCCCTCAATGCAAAGGCTCTAGACGCAAATATTGGTGTGAGAGCTAATTCAATCAAGGAAACACTGCATGTTGGTGAAGGGCATATTGAAGAAGGATCAGCCGAGTGGTTCTTGTGGGAGAACAACTCCATTTGGCTCACTAACTTCACACACCATCAGGCTTCCAAGCAGCTCTCAAGGAAACTCAGTTTTCACACTCTATGCTTAGTGCCCTTTGAGTGCATTATCTAGGAATGAACCTGGTAGAGCATCCCACACAAACGAATGCTCCACATGCGGGTTTCACATGCCACCAACTCCACATTCACAGGCAACTTCAGCGCCACAGCCGTTTTCAGATAGCCCTCAATGCAAAGGCTCTAGACGCAAATATTGGTGTGAGAGCTAATTCAATCAAGGAAACACTGCATGTTGGTGAAGGGCATATTGAAGAAGGATCAGCCGAGTGGTTCTTGTGGGAGAACAACTCCATTTGGCTCACTAACTTCACACACCATCAGGCTTCCAAGCAGCTCTCAAGGAAACTCAGTTTTCACACTCTATGCTTAGTGCCCTTTGAGTGCATTATCTAGGAATGAACCTGGTAGAGCATCCCACACAAACGAATGCTCCACATGCGGGTTTCACATGCCACCAACTCCACATTCACAGGCAACTTCAGCGCCACAGCCGTTTTCAGATAGCCCTCAATGCAAAGGCTCTAGACGCAAATATTGGTGTGAGAGCTAATTCAATCAAGGAAACACTGCATGTTGGTGAAGGGCATATTGAAGAAGGATCAGCCGAGTGGTTCTTGTTGGAGAACAACTCCATTTGGCTCACTAACTTCACACACCATCAGGCTTCCAAGCAGCTCTCAAGGAAACTCAGTTTTCACACTCTATGCTTAGTGCCCTTTGAATGCATTATCAAGGAATGAACCTGGTAGAGCATCCCACACAAACGAATGCTCCACATGCGGGTTTCACATGCCACCAACTCCACATTCACAGGCAACTTCAGCGCCACAGCCGTTTTCAGATAGCCCTCAATGCAAAGGCTCTAGACGCAAATATTGGTGTGAGAGCTAATTCAATCAAGGAAACACTGCATGTTGGTGAAGGGCATATTGAAGAAGGATCAGCCGAGTGGTTCTTGTGGGAGAACAACTCCATTTGGCTCACTAACTTCACACACCATCAGGCTTCCAAGCAGCTCTCAAGGAAACTCAGTTTTCACTCTCTATGCTTAGTGCCCTTTGAGTGCATTATCTAGGAATGAACCTGGTAGAGCATCCCACACAAACGAATGCTCCACATGCGGGTTTCACATGCCACCAACTCCACATTCACAGGCAACTTCAGCGCCACAGCCGTTTTCAGATAGCCCTCAATGCAAAGGCTCTAGACGCAAATATTGGTGTGAGAGCTAATTCAATCAAGGAAACACTGCATGTTGGTGAAGGGCATATTGAAGAAGGATCAGCCGAGTGGTTCTTGTGGGAGAACAACTCCATTTGGCTCACTAACTTCACACACCATCAGGCTTCCAAACAGCTCTCAAGGAAACTCAGTTTTCACACTCTATGCTTAGTGCCCTTTGAGTGCATTATCTAGGAATGAACCTGGTAGAGCATCCCACACAAACGAATGCTCCACATGCGGGTTTCACATGCCACCAACTCCACATTCACAGGCAACTTCAGCGCCACAGCCGTTTTCAGATAGCCCTCAATGCAAAGGCTCTAGACGCAAATATTGGTGTGAGAGCTAATTCAATCAAGGAAACACTGCATGTTGGTGAAGGGCATATTGAAGAAGGATCAGCCGAGTGGTTCTTGTGGGAGAACAACTCCATTTGGCTCACTAACTTCACACACCATCAGGCTTCCAAGCAGCTCTCAAGGAAACTCAGTTTTCACGCTCTATGCTTAGTGCCCTTTGTATGGCTAGGACTGAAATGAACCTGGTAGAGCATCCCAAACAAACGAATGCTCCACATGCGGGTTTCACATGCCACCAACTCCACATTCACAGGCAACTTCAGCGCCACAGCCGTTTTCAGATAGCCCTCAATGCAAAGGCTCTAGACGCAAATATTGGTGTGAGAGCTAATTCAATCAAGGAAACACTGCATGTTGGTGAAGGGCATATTGAAGAAGGATCAGCCGAGTGGTTCTTGTGGGAGAACAACTCCATTTGGCTCACTAACTTCACACACCATCAGGCTTCCAAGCAGCTCTCAAGGAAACTCAGTTTTCACACTCTATGCTTAGTGCCCTTTGAGTGCATTATCTAGGAATGAACCTGGTAGAGCATCCCACACAAACGAATGCTCCACATGCGGGTTTCACATGCCACCAACTCCACATTCACAGGCAACTTCAGCGCCACAGCCGTTTTCAGATAGCCCTCAATGCAAAGGCTCTAGACGCAAATATTGGTGTGAGAGCTAATTCAATCAAGGAAACACTGCATGTTGGTGAAGGGCATATTGAAGAAGGATCAGCCGAGTGGTTCTTGTGGGAGAACAACTCCATTTGGCTCACTAACTTCACACACCATCAGGCTTCCAAGCAGCTCTCAAGGAAACTCAGTTTTCACACTCTATGCTTAGTGCCCTTTGAGTGCATTATCTAGGAATGAACCTGGTAGAGCATCCCACACAAACGAATGCTCCACATGCGGGTTTCACATGCCACCAACTCCACATTCACAGGCAACTTCAGCGCCACAGCCGTTTTCAGATAGCCCTCAATGCAAAGGCTCTAGACGCAAATATTGGTGTGAGAGCTAATTCAATCAAGGAAACACTGCATGTTGGTGAAGGGCATATTGAAGAAGGATCAGCCGAGTGGTTCTTGTGGGAGAACAACTCCATTTGGCTCACTAACTTCACACACCATCAGGCTTCCAAGCAGCTCTCAAGGAAACTCAGTTTTCACGCTCTATGCTTAGTGCCCTTTGTATGGCTAGGACTGAAATGAACCTGGTAGAGCATCCCAAACAAACGAATGCTCCACATGCGGGTTTCACATGCCACCAACTCCACATTCACAGGCAACTTCAGCGCCACAGCCGTTTTCAGATAGCCCTCAATGCAAAGGCTCTAGACACAAATATTGGTGTGAGAGCTAATTCAATCAAGGAAACACTGCATGTTGGTGAAGGGCATATTGAAGAAGGATCAGCCGAGTGGTTCTTGTGGGAGAACAACTCCATTTGGCTCACTAACTTCACACACCATCAGGCTTCCAAGCAGCTCTCAAGGAAACTCAGTTTTCACACTCTATGCTTAGTGCCCTTTGAGTGCCTAGGACTGAAATGAAGCTTGGTCAGCATCCCACACAAACGAATGCTCCACATGCGGGTTTCACATGCCACCAACTCCACATTCACAGGCAACTTCAGCGCCACAGCCGTTTTCAGATAGCCCTCAATGCAAAGGCTCTAGACGCAAATATTGGTGTGAGAGCTAATTCAATCAAGGAAACACTGCATGTTGGTGAAGGGCATATTGAAGAAGGATCAGCCAAGTGGTTCTTGTGGGAGAACAACTCCATTTGGCTCACTAACTTCACACACCATCAGGCTTCCAAGCAGCTCTCAAGTAAACTCAGTTTTCACACTCTATGCTTAGTGCCCTTTGTATGGCTAGCACTGAAATGAACCTGGTAGAGCATCCCACACAAACGAATGCTCCACATGCGGGTTTCACATGCCACCAACTCCACATTCACAGGCAACTTCAGCGCCACAGCCGTTTTCAGATAGCCCTCAATGCAAAGGCTCTAGACGCAAATATTGGTGTGAGAGCTAATTCAATCAAGGAAACACTGCATGTTGGTGAAGGGCATATTGAAGAAGGATCAGCCGAGTGGTTCTTGTGGGAGAACAACTCCATTTGGCTCACTAACTTCACACACCATCAGGCTTCCAAGCAGCTCTCAAGGAAACTCAGTTTTCACACTCTATGCTTAGTGCCCTTTGAGTGCATTATCTAGGAATGAACCTGGTAGAGCATCCCACACAAACGAATGCTCCACATGCGGGTTTCACATGCCACCAACTCCACATTCACAGGCAACTTCAGCGCCACAGCCGTTTTCAGATAGCCCTCAATGCAAAGGCTCTAGACGCAAATATTGGTGTGAGAGCTAATTCAATCAAGGAAACACTGCATGTTGGTGAAGGGCATATTGAAGAAGGATCAGCCGAGTGGTTCTTGTGGGAGAACAACTCCATTTGGCTCACTAACTTCACACACCATCAGGCTTCCAAGCAGCTCTCAAGGAAACTCAGTTTTTTTTTTTTTTTTTTTATTAATTTTTAAAAGAGTTTTAATTGTCAGCAGTTAAGGTGCAGAACATTTTTTTTTTTTTGGGGGGGGGGTGTGCAGGAAAGTCCCCAACACCATGGTAAGGAGTGACTAATCTTTGTGTCCTACCCAGCGAGGCATTAGCCAATCCATGCCAGCTCTTTCCTGTCGGATTTCAAGCTCTACTTTTTGTTGTTTGTCTATTTATTTTAGGTTTTTTTTTTTTTAGTTTGTATGATTGTTTGTTTGCTGTGAGGGGTTTTCGGAGCGATCCTGATGGTCATTGCAAGGGAGGGTGGGGGTCCAGAGGTGGAGCCAGGCTCGGTCCAGAGAAAGCTCTCCTCCCTGGTCCCGAGGGACGTTTATTGTTCTTCTGTTTCTGCGGACCGCTCAGGGCTTCTGGTTGTCATTCCGATGACGTTGGTTTCTGCGCGGTAGTGTTTGGACTTCTTCCATCCCCTGCGGGAGCTCCGGTTAGGGGTGGGTGACCTCAGAGTACTCGGCCTCCGAGGGCATCCAATTCCCTGTGGCCTCCTTGGCAGTTGGGATATAGTCCTTGTTGCTCGTATTAGTAGTTTGTGGTGAAGGTCTGGGAGTCTTCATGGTTGGGATCCAGGCTTTCTCCTTGCCATCTGCTCTACCCTGGAGTGCCCCCCTGCTCCACGCACATGACCTCCTGTTAAGAGGTTGTCAGGATCGCACCCGATTCCCCCCTCATGCATTGGTATAGTAGTTTT
Organism: Ochotona princeps; assembly: GCF_030435755.1. Taxonomy (NCBI): domain Eukaryota; kingdom Metazoa; phylum Chordata; class Mammalia; order Lagomorpha; family Ochotonidae; genus Ochotona; species Ochotona princeps. The sequence goes on along the minus strand of NW_026699980.1, from coordinate 22,070 downwards.
ACTATTGTTTAGTGCTGCTTTGAGTCTGTTGTCTATGAATTACCAGATTTGATCATGATAGGCTATATTATACTTTTTCCTCACTCTTTTTATGGTCCTGAAAGGCTTCCCTGCACTCCCCCCCATTACGGATTAACATAACGTATTGAGGGTATAGTAGGTTTTACAGTTTTTCGATGTAGGTCTTAAGTATTCTGACATTAATTGTTGGTTTATAGATTATATCACATTATCTTATTGTATTGGATACAGGTTGTTAGAGATTGCAATAATATTACAATATACAGGTACTATCAGGTTGTCATCTTTTCATCTCAGATTAAGGCAAACATGTGGTATTTAACCTTTTGGGATTGGTTCATTTCTCTTAGCATGATGGATTCCAGTCGGGCCCATTTGTCCACAAAGAACTGCATTTCGTTTTTTTTAATAGCTGAGTAGTATTCCATAGAGTAGATGAACCATAGCTTCCTTATCCAGTCTTCTATTGATGGGCATTTTGGCTGCTTCCAGGTTTTTGCGATTGTAGATTGTGCTGCTATGAACATTGACGTGCATGTTGGTTTCTTGAGTAGGAGATGTTTTGGATATATCCCTAGGAGTGCTATTGCTGGATCATATGGCATGTTGATTTTCAGTTGCTTGAGTATTCGCCAAACTGATTCCCATAGAGGCTGTACCAATCTGCAGTCCCACCAGCAGTGGAGAAGGGTTCCCTTTTCCCCACATCCTCGCCAACAAGTGTTGGTGGTATTACGTATGTGTGCCATCCTTACTGGAGTTAGGTGGTACCTCAAGGTTGTCTTCATTTGGATTTCCCTTATTGCCAGGGAGCTTGAGCATTTTTTCATATGCTTGTTTGCCATTTGGGTTTGTTCCTTTGTGAAATGTCTGCCCATTTCCTGTGCCCATTTCTTGAGTGGCTTGTTTGTTTTGACATTTTGGTTGTTTTGTAGTTCTTTGTATATTCTGGAAATTAGCCCTCTGTCACCTATGTCGTGCGCAAAGATCTTCTCCCATTCTGTGGGTTGCTTTTTTACTTTGTTGATTGTTTCTCTAGCTGTACAGAAGCTTCTTAGTTTGATGAGGTCCCAATTGTTTATTTTGGTCTTGATTTCTACTGCATTTGGAGTCTTTTTTAGGAAGTGAGGGCCTACTCCTAAGTGTTGCAGTGTGTTTCCAACATTTTCTTCCAAAAGTTTGAAGGTTTCTGGATGTAGGTTTAGGTCTTTTATCCATTTAGATTTGATCTTAGTGTATGGTGAGAGATGTGGGTCTATCTTTTTGTTTCTGCAGGCTATCAACCAGTTGTCCCAACAGCATTTATTGAACAGACCTTCCCATTTGCTTGGATTGTTGTCTGTCTTTTTGTCAAAGATTAATTGACTGTATCTATGTGGATTACTGTCTGGTGATTCTATTCTGCTCCATTGATCTTCCTCTCTATCTTTGTGCCAGTACCACGCTGTTTTGATAACCACTGCCCTATAGTATGTCCAGAGGTCTGGAACTGTGATTCCCCCTGCTAACTTCCTGTTCTTCAGGATGGTTCTGGCTATTCGTGGTTTTTTGTGCTTCCAGATGAACTTTTGGATCATTGTTTCCAGTTCCATGAAGAATGTTTTGGGCAGTTTGATTGGAATTGCGTTGAATGTATATATCGCCTTTGGCAATATAGACATTTTAATGATATTGATTTTACCTATCCAGGAGCATGGGATGTTACTCCATCTTTTGAGGTCTTCTTCAATTTCTTTTTTAAGTGGTTTGTAGTTTTCCTCAAATAGGTCTCCTACATTTTTGGTTAGGTTAATTCCCAGATACTTCATAGTTTTCTCTGTTATTTTGAATGGTATTTTGCTGCTTAGATCTTTTTCCAACTTGGGGTTGTTTGCATACACTATGGCTGTTGATTTGTGTTCATTAATTTTGTACCCTGCCACACTCCCAAACTCTCGTATAAGTTCTAGGAGTCTCTGTGTTGAGCCTCTTGGCTCTTCTATGTAAAGAATCATGTCATCTGCGTATAGTGAAAGTTTGACTTCTTCATTTCCAATTTGGATTCCTTTGATTTCTTTTTCTTGTCTTATGGCCTCAGCGAGTACCTCTAGGACTATGTTGAATAGCAGTGGAGAAAGTGGACATCCCTGTCTTGTTCCAGTTCTTAGTGGGAAGGGTTCCAGTTTTTCTCCATTCAGTATGATGCTGGCATTGGGTTTTTCATATATTGCTTTGATTATGTTGTGGATTTTTCCATCTATGCCTACTTTGGTTAGGGTTTTTAGCAGGAAGTGGTGTTGGATTTTGTCAAAAGCTTTTTCAGCGTCTATTGATACTATCATGTGATTCTTGTTTTTCAGTTTTTGGATGTGGTGTATCACATTTATGGATTTGCGAATGTTGAACCATCCCTGCATTCCAGGGATGAATCCTACTTGATCCGGATGAATGATCTGTTGGATGATTTTTTGAATTCTATTGGCTAGGATTTTGTTGAGTATCTTAGCATCAATGTTCATCAGAGAGATAGGTCTGTAGTTTTCTTTCTCTGTAGGATCTCTGTCTGGTTTTGGGATTAAGGTAATGTTGGCTTCATAGAATGAGTTTGGAAGGGTCGCTTCCTTTTCTATTATATTGAAGAGTTTGTAGAGGATTGGGGTTAGTTCTGTTCGGAATGTTTTGTAGAATTCTGTAGTGAAGCCGTCTGGACCTGGGCTTTTCTTTGTTGGGAGTTCTTTAATCACTGATTCAATCTCTGCTTCAGTTATGGGCTTGTTCAGGTCGTTTGTTGCCTCTGGGCTAAGTTTTGGCAGGTTGTATAAATCTAAGAACTTTTCCATTTCTTGATGGTCATCTGATTTGTTGGAGTACAGTGCTTTGTAGTAATTTCTAATTATGTTCTTAATGGTTGCAATGTCTGTTGTTATGTTGCCTTTTTCATCTTTGATGCTGTTAATTCTTGCTTTCTCTTGTTTTTTCTTTGTCAGTCGGGCCAACGGGGTGTCTATTTTGTTTATCTTTTCAAAAAACCAGCTTTTTGATTCATTGATTTTGTGTATGGTTTTTTTTATTTCTATATGGTTGATTTCCTCCCTTGTTTTGATGATTTCTTGTTTCTTGTTGTGTGTGGGGCTCATCTGCTGTTGCTTCTCCAATTCCTGGAGGTGTGTGTTTAGTTCCTGTATTTGGCGCCTCGCTTGGGCCTTGACATGAGCTCCAATTGCGATGAATTTACCCCGTAGCACTGCTTTGGCTGTGTCCCACAAGTTTTGGAATGTTGTGTCAGAGTTTTCATTGGTTTCCATAAATTTTTTGATCTCATCTTTAATTTCTTCTCTGACCCATTGTTCGTTCAATAGCATATTGTTCAACCTCCAAGAATTTCTGTATTTCCTTGGGCATTTTGAATTGCTGATTTCCAGTTTCATTCCATGGTGGTCTGAGAGGGTACATTGTATGATTCCTATCTTTTTGAAGTTACTTAGATTTGCTTTGTGTCCTATCATGTGGTCGATCCTGGAGAAGGTGCCATGTACTGCTGAAAAAAATGTATAATCTGTGGCTTTAGGATAAAAAGTTCTATAAATGTCAACCAAGTCCAGTTGTTCTATTGTTTGTATTAGCTCTGTTGTTTCTTTGTTGAGTTTTTGTTTTGTTGATCTGTCTATTGTTGTTAGTGGGGTGTTAAGGTCACCCACTACTATTGTGTGCATATCTATGTCTCCCCTTAAGTCTGTAAGTAATTGCTTCACGTAGCTAGGCGCATTGGGATTTGGTGCATATATGTTCACGATGGTAATTGCTTCCTGATGGATCAATCCTTTCACCAATATATAATGTCCTTCTCTGTCCTTTTTGATGTCTGTAAGCTTGAAGTCTATATCATCTGAAATTAGGACAGCTACCCCAGCCCTTTTTTCTCGTCCATTGGCGTGAAATATCTGTTTCCATCCCTTCACTTTAAATTTCTTAGAGGCTTTTCTGGTTAGATGTGTCTCTTGTAGGCAACAGATAGTTGGATCTTGTTTGATGATCCATTCCGTTAATCTGTGCCTTTTGATTGGTGAGTTCAGGCCATTTGTGTTAAGAGTCAATATTGAGATGCTGCGATTTTGCCCTGCCATACATATGTGTCTTTGTGGGTGTTGTTATCTGTGTAATTACCCCTCCTTGTGTGGGCTTTAGTGGGGAGATCTTCCTGTTTGCCATCTTTGCTTGTGGTTTGCCCCTGTTTTTTCTGTGTTTAGCACATTTCTAAGGAGATTTTGAAGAGTTGGTTTTGTGCTGGCATATTCTTCAAGTTTCTCTTTGCTATGGAAGTATCTGATTTCGTTCTCGAATATAAATGAGATCTTTGCTGGGTACATTAATCTTGGTTGACAGTTGTTCTGTTTCAGGATTTGGAAGATCTTTGTCCATTCTCTCCTTGCTTGTAGGGTCTCTTCAGAGAAGTCAGCCGTGATCCTGATTGGTTTTCCCCGGAATGTGATCTTTTCTCTGCTTCGTACTTGTCTTAGGATTCTTTCTTTGTCTTCGTTGGAGTGGAACTTGAGCACCATATGTCTGGGTGAAGATCGCTTTGGGTCATATCTGCTGGGAGTCCTCTGACCATCCTGGATTTGGGCTGGGTTCATGTTCCAAGTGTTTTGGAAGTTTTCCTGTATAATTTCGTTGAGCACCGTTTGCATTCCTGATTCTCTTTCTGCTCCTTCGGGCAGTCCCATAATTCTGATATTAGATTTTCTTAGGTTGTCTTTCATCTCCTGAATGGTCTTATTGGCTTTGTTCAGGCTTGTTTCTAGCTGTTTAATGAGCTGGGTGTGTTCATTTTGTGTGTCTTCTGTTTCAGAGATCCTCTCTTCTGCTGTATTTATTCTGTTAGTTAGGCTCTCAAGTTTGTGCTCTAAGTCAAGGATTTTGTTTTTGACTTGCTGTATTTCTGTGACTATGTGGTTCTTGAATTCCTTGAAGTCTTCCCAGTTCTTCTCATTGTCTCTGACAGCTTTTAACATTATTTTTTTAAATTCCTTGTCTGGTAGAGCTTCCATGTCTTCTTCTCGTATCTCCGAAATAGATATTGGCTTTTGGTCTTTTTTTGGTGAGGTACTGGCTCTCTCGTCTGGATCATTCCCTTTTCTGAAGTTTCTTCTCATTGCGTTATTGTTTCTTGTTGATTTCAGGGATGTATTCTCTGATTTGTTTATCTACAGTTTCTGGTCTTTGTGCAGTAGTTTGGAGTAGGTGTGAGTTCGCTGCTTCCTTTAGGTTTACTTTTGAAGGAGAATTTCTTTGAGTTCTATTGGAGATGTTTGGTGCGGGGGGATAGCTATATCAACCCCTGAATGTCTATAACCCTCTGTAGCTTGGTTTCTGTAAGGTCTGTTGGTTAGACCTTTCGTCCTGTGTGTGTTTTCAGGGGTAGGGCTTAGTAGCAGTATTTTGTAGCTTCAGGGCTCCTTGTCTGTAGTTTTGGGGTGGATTTGGAAGACCCCTAGCGCCCCTCAGGCCTGCAGTTGTGGAGCTGCCCAACCCTGGCCTGATGTGAAACTCAGATGCTGGTGTGCTGAGGGGTTTGCCCAGAGGGATTCCTCAGAGGACTGCTGTTGTTGTGCTGGGGCAGTTTTCCTAGGGGGATCCCTCATAGGAACCGAAGCAGCACTCCCGCCGCAGGCGCGCACTGCTGGGGACCTCCTCTGTGGGGCCTCGGGGATTCAGCAGTGAGAAGCTGCAGGCGCGCACACCAGAAGTTGCTGTTGCACCGAGTGGTTTTACTGAGGCAGCTCCCTCAGAGGAACTGAAGCAGCACTCCCCGTTGCAGGCGCTCGCTGCTGGCGCCCGCCGCTGGTGCCCGCCTTTGTGAGGCCACAGGCATTCAGCAGTGAGAAGCTGTGCTGGCGCACACCAGAAGTTGTTGCTGCACCAAGGGGTTTTACCGAGGCAGATCCCTCAGAGGAACTGAAGCAGCACTCCCTGCCGCAAGTGCTCGCTGCTGGCGCCCGCCGCCGGTGCCCGCCTTTGTGAGGCCACAGGCATTCAGCAGTGAGAAGCTGTGCTGGCTTGCACCCCAGTTGCTGTTGTTGTGCTGGGGCAGTTTTCCTAGGGGGATCCCTCAGAGGACCCAAAGCAGCACTCCCTGCCGCAGGCGCGCACTGCTGGCGGCCTCCTCTGTGGGGCCTCAGGCATTCAGCAGTGAGAAGCTGCAGGCGCGCACACCAGAAGTTGCTGCTGCACCAAGGGGTTTTACCGAGGCAGATCCCTCAGAGGAACTGAAGCAGCACTCCCCGTTGCAGGCGCTCGCTGCTGGCGCCCGCCGCTGGTGCCCGCCTTTGTGAGGCCACGGGCTTTCAGCAGTGAGAGGCTGTGCTGGCGCACCCCAGAAGTTGTTGTACTATGTGGTCTGCCCAACGATGTCCAGTAGAGAGAGTTAAGCTGCGCAAGTCTCCTGCACCTTACCACTGGGGGACCTGTAGGGACTCTCCGCCCTGGCTCCCACACAAGTTGGAACGTTCAATTCTCGCACAGCCTCAGACTGGGAGAATTCTGGGGGACAGGGGGCACTGAACAGGGACAGTCTCAGTATAGTTCTCTCAGGGAGCGAAAAGCCCGAAAATAGTTTTTTTTTTTTTTTTTTCACCTCTGGCGCACTCCACCTCTCTGGGTTCCTGTGTGTCCCAGCGCCACAAAGTCGCCAAGCTAGGTGCCTCCTGGGGCCAGTGTTGCTGTCTCCAGCTGCCCTGGGTCCTCTGGGCTTCCCGCTGTTGCACCCCCTTCCCGGGATGACTCACCACGTTTTAACTGGGTCTTTGTGTTTCCTGCGTTCCTTCTCTGGATTTCTTCCGAACCATGTGTTTCTTCTTGGATGCTCGATGTCCAGGGAGCTTCTGGCACTCCTTCCTGTGGTTCCTCAGTCCGCAGATCTCTCTCCAGCCGCGCCCTGTCTCTCCTTCAGCGCCTCCCTTTCTATGCCCGTCCTCCCAGGTCGGCCATCTTCTCTCGGAATTCAAGGAAACTCAGTTTTCACACTCTATGCTTAGTGCCCTTTGAGTGCATTATCTAGGAATGAACCTGGTAGAGCATCCCACACAAACGAATGCTCCACATGCGGGTTTCACATGCCACCAACTCCACATTCACAGGCAACTTCAGCGCCACAGCCGTTTTCAGATAGCCCTCAATGCAAAGGCTCTAGACGCAAATATTGGTGTGAGAGCTAATTCAATCAAGGAAACACTGCATGTTGGTGAAGGGCATATTGAAGAAGGATCAGCCGAGTGGTTCTTGTGGGAGAACAACTCCATTTGGCTCACTAACTTCACACACCATCAGGCTTCCAAGCAGCTCTCAAGGAAACTCAGTTTTCACACTCTATGCTTAGTGCCCTTTGTATGGCTAGGACTGAAATGAACCTGGTAGAGCATCCCACACAAACGAATGCTCCACATGCGGGTTTCACATGCCACCAACTCCACATTCACAGGCAACTTCAGCGCCACAGCCGTTTTCAGATAGCCCCCAATGCAAAGGCTCTAGACGCAAATATTGGTGTGAGAGCTAATTCAATCAAGGAAACACTGCATGTTGGTGAAGGGCATATTGAAGAAGGATCAGCCGAGTGGTTCTTGTGGGAGAACAACTCCATTTGGTTCACTAACTTCACACACCATCAGGCTTCCAAGCAGCTCTCAAGGAAACTCAGTTTTCACACTCTATGCTTAGTGCCCTTTGAGTGCATTATCTAGGAATGAACCTGGTAGAGCATCCCACACAAACGAATGCTCCACATGCGGGTTTCACATGCCACCAACTCCACATTCACAGGCAACTTCAGCGCCACAGCCGTTTTCAGATAGCCCTCAATGCAAAGGCTCTAGACGCAAATATTGGTGTGAGAGCTAATTCAATCAAGGAAACACTGCATGTTGGTGAAGGGCATATTGAAGAAGGATCAGCCGAGTGGTTCTTGTGGGAGAACAACTCCATTTGGCTCACTAACTTCACACACCATCAGGCTTCCAAACAGCTCTCAAGGAAACTCAGTTTTCACACTCTATGCTTAGTGCCCTTTGAGTGCATTATCTAGGAATGAACCTGGTAGAGCATCCCACACAAACGAATGCTCCACATGCGGGTTTCACATGCCACCAACTCCACATTCACAGGCAACTTCAGCGCCACAGCCGTTTTCAGATAGCCCTCAATGCAAAGGCTCTAGACGCAAATATTGGTGTGAGAGCTAATTCAATCAAGGAAACACTGCATGTTGGTGAAGGGCATATTGAAGAAGGATCAGCCGAGTGGTTCTTGTGGGAGAACAACTCCATTTTGCTCACTAACTTCACACACCATCAGGCTTCCAAGCAGCTCTGAAGGAAACTCAGTTTTCACACTCTATGCTTAGTGCCCTTTGAGTGCCTATGACTGAAATGAAGTTTGGTCAGCATCCCACACAAACGAATGCTCCACATGCGGGTTTCACATGCCACCAACTCCACATTCACAGGCAACTTCAGCGCCACAGCCGTTTTCAGATAGCCCTCAATGCAAAGGCTCTAGACGCAAATATTGGTGTGAGAGCTAATTCAATCAAGGAAACACTGCATGTTGGTGAAGGGCATATTGAAGAAGGATCAGCCGAGTGGTTCTTGTGGGAGAACAACTCCATTTGGCTCACTAACTTCACACACCATCAGGCTTCCAAGCAGCTCTCAAGGAAACTCAGTTTTCACACTCTATGCTTAGTGCCCTTTGAGTGCCTATGACTGAAATGAAGATTGGTCAGCATCCCACACAAACGAATGCTCCACATGCGGGTTTCACATGCCACCAACTCCACATTCACAGGCAACTTCAGCGCCACAGCCGTTTTCAGATAGCCCTCAATGCAAAGGCTCTAGACGCAAATATTGGTGTGAGAGCTAATTCAATCAAGGAAACACTGCATGTTGGTGAAGGGCATATTGAAGAAGGATCAGCCGAGTGGTTCTTGTGGGAGAACAACTCCATTTGGCTCACTAACTTCACACACCATCAGGCTTCTAAGCAGCTCTCAAGGAAACTCAGTTTTCACACTCTATGCTTAGTGCCCTTTGAGTGCCTAGGACTGAAATGAAGCTTGGTCAGCATCCCACACAAACGAATGCTCCACATGCGGGTTTCACATGCCACCAACTCCACATTCACAGGCAACTTCAGCGCCACAGCCGTTTTCAGATAGCCCTCAATGCAAAGGCTCTAGACACAGATATTGGTGTGAGAGCTAATTCAATCAAGGAAACACTGCATGTTGGTGAAGGGCATATTGAAGAAGGATCAGCCGAGTGGTTCTTGTGGGAGAACAACTCCATTTGGCTCACTAACTTCACACACCATCAGGCTTCCAAGCAGCTCTCAAGGAAACTCAGTTTTCACACTCTATGCTTAGTGCCCTTTGAGTGCATTATCTAGGAATGAACCTGGTAGAGCATCCCACACAAACGAATGCTCCACATGCGGGTTTCACATGCCACCAACTCCACATTCACAGGCAACTTCAGCGCCACAGCCGTTTTCAGATAGCCCTCAATGCAAAGGCTCTAGACGCAAATATTGGTGTGAGAGCTAATTCAATCAAGGAAACACTGCATGTTGGTGAAGGGCATATTGAAGAAGGATCAGCCGAGTGGTTCTTGTGGGAGAACAACTCCATTTGGCTCACTTACTTCACACACCATCAGGCTTCCAAACAGCTCTCAAGGAAACTCAGTTTTCACACTCTATGCTTAGTGCCCTTTGAGTGCATTATCTAGGAATGAACCTGGTAGAGCATCCCACACAAACGAATGCTCCACATGCGGGTTTCACATGCCACCAACTCCACATTCACAGGCAACTTCAGCGCCACAGCCGTTTTCAGATAGCCCTCAATGCAAAGGCTCTAGATGCAAATATTGGTGTGAGAGCTAATTCAATCAAGGAAACACTGCATGTTGGTGAAGGGCATATTGAAGAAGGATCAGCCGAGTGGTTCTTGTGGGAGAACAACTCCATTTGGCTCACTAACTTCACACACCATCAGGCTTACAAGCAGCTCTCAAGGAAACTCAGTTTTCACACTCTATGCTTAGTGCCCTTTGAGTGCATTATCTAGGAATGAACCTGGTAGAGCATCCCACACAAACGAATGCTCCACATGCGGGTTTCACATGCCACCAACTCCACATTCACAGGCAACTTCAGCGCCACAGCCGTTTTCAGATAGCCCTCAATGCAAAGGCTCTAGACGCAAATATTGGTGTGAGAGCTAATTCAATCAAGGAAACACTGCATGTTGGTGAAGGGCATATTGAAGAAGGATCAGCCGAGTGGTTCTTGTGGGAGAACAACTCCATTTGGCTCACTAACTTCACACACCATCAGGCTTCCAAGCAGCTCTCAAGGAAACTCAGTTTTCACACTCTATGCTTAGTGCCCTTTGAGTGCATTATCTAGGAATGAACCTGGTAGAGCATCCCACACAAACGAATGCTCCACATGCGGGTTTCACATGCCACCAACTCCACATTCACAGGCAACTTCAGCGCCACAGCCGTTTTCAGATAGCCCTCAATGCAAAGGCTCTAGACGCAAATATTGGTGTGAGAGCTAATTCAATCAAGGAAACACTGCATGTTGGTGAAGGGCATATTGAAGAAGGATCAGCCGAGTGGTTCTTGTGGGAGAACAACTCCATTTGGCTCACTAACTTCACACACCATCAGGCTTCCAAGCAGCTCTCAAGGAAACTCAGTTTTCACACTCTATGCTTAGTGCCCTTTGTATGGCTAGGACTGAAATGAACCTGGTAGAGCATCCCACACAAACGAATGCTCCACATGCGGGTTTCACATGCCACCAACTCCACATTCACAGGCAACTTCAGCGCCACAGCCGTTTTCAGATAGCCCCCAATGCAAAGGCTCTAGACGCAAATATTGGTGTGAGAGCTAATTCAATCAAGGAAACACTGCATGTTGGTGAAGGGCATATTGAAGAAGGATCAGCCGAGTGGTTCTTGTGGGAGAACAACTCCATTTGGTTCACTAACTTCACACACCATCAGGCTTCCAAGCAGCTCTCAAGGAAACTCAGTTTTCACACTCTATGCTTAGTGCCCTTTGAGTGCATTATCTAGGAATGAACCTGGTAGAGCATCCCACACAAACGAATGCTCCACATGCGGGTTTCACATGCCACCAACTCCACATTCACAGGCAACTTCAGCGCCACAGCCGTTTTCAGATAGCCCTCAATGCAAAGGCTCTAGACGCAAATATTGGTGTGAGAGCTAATTCAATCAAGGAAACACTGCATGTTGGTGAAGGGCATATTGAAGAAGGATCAGCCGAGTGGTTCTTGTGGGAGAACAACTCCATTTGGCTCACTAACTTCACACACCATCAGGCTTCCAAACAGCTCTCAAGGAAACTCAGTTTTCACTCTCTATGCTTAGTGCCCTTTGAGTGCATTATCTAGGAATGAACCTGGCAGAGCATCCCACACAAACGAATGCTCCACATGCGGGTTTCACATGCCACCAACTCCACATTCACAGGCAACTTCAGCGCCACAGCCGTTTTCAGATAGCCCTCAATGCAAAGGCTCTAGACGCAAATATTGGTGTGAGAGCTAATTCAATCAAGGAAACACTGCATGTTGGTGAAGGGCATATTGAAGAAGGATCAGCCGAGTGGTTCTTGTGGGAGAACAACTCCATTTGGCTCACTAACTTCACACACCATCAGGCTTCCAAGCAGCTCTCAAGGAAACTCAGTTTTCACACTCTATGCTTAGTGCCCTTTGAGTGCCTATGACTGAAATGAAGTTTGGTCAGCATCCCACACAAACGAATGCTCCACATGCGGGTTTCACATGCCACCAACTCCACATTCACAGGCAACTTCAGCGCCACAGCCGTTTTCAGATAGCCCTCAATGCAAAGGCTCTAGACGCAAATATTGGTGTGAGAGCTAATTCAATCAAGGAAACACTGCATGTTGGTGAAGGGCATATTGAAGAAGGATCAGCCGAGTGGTTCTTGTGGGAGAACAACTCCATTTGGCTCACTAACTTCACACACCATCAGGCTTCCAAGCAGCTCTCAAGGAAACTCAGTTTTCACACTCTATGCTTAGTGCCCTTTGAGTGCCTATGACTGAAATGAAGATTGGTCAGCATCCCACACAAACGAATGCTCCACATGCGGGTTTCACATGCCACCAACTCCACATTCACAGGCAACTTCAGCGCCACAGCCGTTTTCAGATAGCCCTCAATGCAAAGGCTCTAGACGCAAATATTGGTGTGAGAGCTAATTCAATCAAGGAAACACTGCATGTTGGTGAAGGGCATATTGAAGAAGGATCAGCCGAGTGGTTCTTGTGGGAGAACAACTCCATTTGGCTCACTAACTTCACACACCATCAGGCTTCTAAGCAGCTCTCAAGGAAACTCAGTTTTCACACTCTATGCTTAGTGCCCTTTGAGTGCCTAGGACTGAAATGAAGCTTGGTCAGCATCCCACACAAACGAATGCTCCACATGCGGGTTTCACATGCCACCAACTCCACATTCACAGGCAACTTCAGCGCCACAGCCGTTTTCAGATAGCCCTCAATGCAAAGGCTCTAGACACAGATATTGGTGTGAGAGCTAATTCAATCAAGGAAACACTGCATGTTGGTGAAGGACATATTGAAGAAGGATCAGCCGAGTGGTTCTTGTGGGAGAACAACTCCATTTGGCTCACTAACTTCACACACCATCAGGCTTCCAAGCAGCTCTCAAGGAAACTCAGTTTTCACACTCTATGCTTAGTGCCCTTTGAGTGCATTATCTAGGAATGAACCTGGTAGAGCATCCCACACAAACGAATGCTCCACATGCGGGTTTCACATGCCACCAACTCCACATTCACAGGCAACTTCAGCGCCACAGCCGTTTTCAGATAGCCCTCAATGCAAAGGCTCTAGACGCAAATATTGGTGTGAGAGCTAATTCAATCAAGGAAACACTGCATGTTGGTGAAGGGCATATTGAAGAAGGATCAGCCGAGTGGTTCTTGTGGGAGAACAACTCCATTTGGCTCACTAACTTCACACACCATCAGGCTTCCAAACAGCTCTCAAGGAAACTCAGTTTTCACACTCTATGCTTAGTGCCCTGTGAGTGCCTTATCTAGGAATGATCCTGGTAGAGCATCCCACACAAACGAATGCTCCACATGCGGGTTTCACATGCCACCAACTCCACATTCACAGGCAACTTCAGCGCCACAGCCGTTTTCAGATAGCCCTCAATGCAAAGGCTCTAGACGCAAATATTGGTGTGAGAGCTAATTCAATCAAGGAAACACTGCATGTTGGTGAAGGGCATATTGAAGAAGGATCAGCCGAGTGGTTCTTGTGGGAGAACAACTCCATTTGGTTCACTAACTTCACACACCATCAGGCTTCCAGGCAGCTCTCAAGGAAACTCAGTTTTCACACTCTATGCTTAGTGCCCTTTGAGTGCATTATCTAGGAATGAACCTGGTAGAGCATCCCACACAAACGAATGCTCCACATGCGGGTTTCACATGCCACCAACTCCACATTCACAGGCAACTTCAGCGCCACAGCCGTTTTCAGATAGCCCTCAATGCAAAGGCTCTAGACGCAAATATTGGTGTGAGAGCTAATTCAATCAAGGAAACACTGCATGTTGGTGAAGGGCATATTGAAGAAGGATCAGCCGAGTGGTTCTTGTGGGAGAACAACTCCATTTGGCTCACTAACTTCACACACCATCAGGCTTCCAAGCAGCTCTCAAGGAAACTCAGTTTTCACACTCTATGCTTAGTGCCCTTTGAGTGCATTATCTAGGAATGAACCTGGTAGAGCATCCCACACAAACGAATGCTCCACATGCGGGTTTCACATGCCACCAACTCCACATTCACAGGCAACTTCAGCGCCACAGCCGTTTTCAGATAGCCCTCAATGCAAAGGCTCTAGATGCAAATATTGGTGTGAGAGCTAATTCAATCAAGGAAACACTGCATGTTGGTGAAGGGCATATTGAAGAAGGATCAGCCGAGTGGTTCTTGTGGGAGAACAACTCCATTTGGCTCACTAACTTCACACACCATCAGGCTTACAAGCAGCTCTCAAGGAAACTCAGTTTTCACACTCTATGCTTAGTGCCCTTTGAGTGCATTATCTAGGAATGAACCTGGTAGAGCATCCCACACAAACGAATGCTCCACATGCGGGTTTCACATGCCACCAACTCCACATTCACAGGCAACTTCAGCGCCACAGCCGTTTTCAGATAGCCCTCAATGCAAAGGCTCTAGACGCAAATATTGGTGTGAGAGCTAATTCAATCAAGGAAACACTGCATGTTGGTGAAGGGCATATTGAAGAAGGATCAGCCGAGTGGTTCTTGTGGGAGAACAACTCCATTTGGCTCACTAACTTCACACACCATCAGGCTTCCAAGCAGCTCTCAAGGAAACTCAGTTTTCACACTCTATGCTTAGTGCCCTTTGAGTACATTATCTAGGAATGAACCTGGTAGAGCATCCCACACAAACGAATGCTCCACATGCGGGTTTCACATGCCACCAACTCCACATTCACAGGCAACTTCAGCGCCACAGCCGTTTTCAGATAGCCCTCAATGCAAAGGCTCTAGACGCAAATATTGGTGTGAGAGCTAATTCAATCAAGGAAACACTGCATGTTGGTGAAGGGCATATTGAAGAAGGATCAGCCGAGTGGTTCTTGTGGGAGAACAACTCCATTTGGCTCACTAACTTCACACACCATCAGGCTTCCAAGCAGCTCTCAAGGAAACTCAGTTTTCACACTCTATGCTTAGTGCCCTTTGAGTGCCTATGACTGAAAGGAAGTTTGGTCAGCATCCCACACAAACGAATGCTCCACATGCGGGTTTCACATGCCACCAACTCCACATTCACAAGCAACTTCAGCGCCACAGCCGTTTTCAGATAGCCCCCAATGCAAAGGCTCTAGACGCAAATATTGGTGTGAGAGCTAATTCAATCAAGGAAACACTGCATGTTGGTGAAGGGCATATTGAAGAAGGATCAGCCGAGTGGTTCTTGTGGGAGAACAACTCCATTTGGTTCACTAACTTCACACACCATCAGGCTTCCAAGCAGCTCTCAAGGAAACTCAGTTTTCACACTCTATGCTTAGTGTCCTTTGAGTGCCTAGGACTGAAATGAAGATTGGTCAGCATCCCACACAAACGAATGCTCCACATGCGGGTTTCACATGCCACCAACTCCACATTCACAGGCAACTTCAGCGCCACAGCCGTTTTCAGATAGCCCTCAATGCAAAGGCTCTAGATGCAAATATTGGTGTGAGAGCTAATTCAATCAAGGAAACACTGCATGTTGGTGAAGGGCATATTGAAGAAGGATCAGCCGAGTGGTTCTTGTGGGAGAACAACTCCATTTGGCTCACTAACTTCACACACCATCAGGCTTCCAAGCAGCTCTCAAGTAAACTCAGTTTTCACTCTCTATGCTTAGTGCCCTTTGTATGGCTAGCACTGAAATGAACCTGGTAGAGCATCCCACACAAACGAATGCTCCACATGCGGGTTTCACATGCCACCAACTCCACATTCACAGGCAACTTCAGCGCCACAGCCGTTTTCAGATAGCCCTCAATGCAAAGGCTCTAGACGCAAATATTGGTGTGAGAGCTAATTCAATCAAGGAAACACTGCATGTTGGTGAAGGGCATATTGAAGAAGGATCAGCCGAGTGGTTCTTGTGGGAGAACAACTCCATTTGGCTCACTAACTTCACACACCATCAGGCTTCCAAGCAGCTCTCAAGGAAACTCAGTTTTCACACTCTATGCTTAGTGCCCTTTGAGTGCATTATCTAGCAATGAACCTGGTAGAGCATCCCACACAAACGAATGCTCCACATGCGGGTTTCACATGCCACCAACTCCACATTCACAGGCAACTTCAGCGCCACAGCCGTTTTCAGATAGCCCTCAATGCAAAGGCTCTAGACGCAAATATTGGTGTGAGAGCTAATTCAATCAAGGAAACACTGCATGTTGGTGAAGGGCATATTGAAGAAGGATCAGCCGAGTGGTTCTTGTGGGAGAACAACTCCATTTGGCTCACTAACTTCACACACCATCAGGCTTCCAAGCAGCTCTCAAGTAAACTCAGTTTTCACTCTCTATGCTTAGTGCCCTTTGTATGGCTAGCACTGAAATGAACCTGGTAGAGCATCCCACACAAACGAATGCTCCACATGCGGGTTTCACATGCCACCAACTCCACATTCACAGGCAACTTCAGCGCCACAGCCGTTTTCAGATAGCCCTCAATGCAAAGGCTCTAGACGCAAATATTGGTGTGAGAGCTAATTCAATCAAGGAAACACTGCATGTTGGTGAAGGGCATATTGAAGATGGATCAGCCGAGTGGTTCTTGTGGGAGAACAACTCCATTTGGCTCACTAACTTCACACACCATCAGGCTTCCAAGCAGCTCTCAAGGAAACTCAGTTTTCACACTCTATGCTTAGTGCCCTTTGAGTGCATTTTCTAGGAATGAACCTGGTAGAGCATCCCACACAAACGAATGCTCCACATGCGGGTTTCACATGCCACCAACTCCACATTCACAGGCAACTTCAGCGCCACAGCCGTTTTCAGATAGCCCTCAATGCAAAGGCTCTAGACGCAAATATTGGTGTGAGAGCTAATTCAATCAAGGAAACACTGCATGTTGGTGAAGGGCATATTGAAGAAGGATCAGCCGAGTGGTTCTTGTGGGAGAACAACTCCATTTGGCTCACTAACTTCACACACCATCAGGCTTCCAAGCAGCTCTCAAGGAAACTCAGTTTTCACACTCTATGCTTAGTGCCCTTTGAGTGCATTATCTAGGAATGAACCTGGTAGAGCATCCCACACAAACGAATGCTCCACATGCGGGTTTCACATGCCACCAACTCCACATTCACAGGCAACTTCAGCGCCACAGCCGTTTTCAGATAGCCCTCAATGCAAAGGCTCTAGACGCAAATATTGGTGTGAGAGCTAATTCAATCAAGGAAACACTGCATGTTGGTGAAGGGCATATTGAAGAAGGATCAGCCGAGTGGTTCTTGTGGGAGAACAACTCCATTTGGCTCACTAACTTCACACACCATCAGGCTTCCAAGTAGCTCTCAAGGAAACTCAGTTTTCAAACTCTATGCTTAGTGCCCTTTGAGTGCATTATCTAGGAATGAACCTGGTAGAGCATCCCACACAAACGAATGCTCCACATGCGGGTTTCACATGCCACCAACTCCACATTCACAGGCAACTTCAGCGCCACAGCCGTTTTCAGATAGCCCTCAATGCAAAGGCTCTAGACGCAAATATTGGTGTGAGAGCTAATTCAATCAAGGAAACACTGCATGTTGGTGAAGGGCATATTGAAGAAGGATCAGCCGAGTGGTTCTTGTGGGAGAACAACTCCATTTGGCTCACTAACTTCACACACCATCAGGCTTCCAAGCAGCTCTCAAGGAAACTCAGTTTTCACACTCTATGCTTAGTGCCCTTTGAGTGCATTATCTGGGAATGAACCTGGTAGAGCATTCCACACAAACGAATGCTCCACATGCGGGTTTCACATGCCACCAACTCCACATTCACAGGCAACTTCAGCGCCACAGCCGTTTTCAGATAGCCCTCAATGCAAAGGCTCTAGACGCAAATATTGGTGTGAGAGCTAATTCAATCAAGGAAACACTGCATGTTGGTGAAGGGCATATTGAAGAAGGATCAGCCGAGTGGTTCTTGTGGGAGAACAACTCCATTTGGCTCACTAACTTCACACACCATCAGGCTTCCAAGCAGCTCTCAAGGAAACTCAGTTTTCACACTCTATGCTTAGTGCCCTTTGAGTGCCTAGGACTGAAATGAAGTTTGGTCAGCATCCCACACAAACGAATGCTCCACATGCGGGTTTCACATGCCACCAACTCCACATTCACAGGCAACTTCAGCGCCACAGCCGTTTTCAGATAGCCCTCAATGCAAAGGCTCTAGACGCAAATATTGGTGTGAGAGCTAATTCAATCAAGGAAACACTGCATGTTGGTGAAGGGCATATTGAAGAAGGATCAGCCGAGTGGTTCTTGTGGGAGAACAACTCCATTTGGCTCACTAACTTCACACACCATCAGGCTTCCAAACAGCTCTCAAGGAAACTCAGTTTTCACACTCTATGCTTAGTGCCCTTTGAGTGCATTATCTAGGAATGAACCTGGTAGAGCATCCCACACAAACGAATGCTCCACATGCGGGTTTCACATGCCACCAACTCCACATTCACAGGCAACTTCAGCGCCACAGCCGTTTTCAGATAGCCCTCAATGCAAAGGCTCTAGACGCAAATATTGGTGTGAGAGCTAATTCAATCAAGGAAACACTGCATGTTGGTGAAGGGCATATTGAAGAAGGATCAGCCGAGTGGTTCTTGTGGGAGAACAACTCCATTTGGCTCACTAACTTCACACACCATCAGGCTTCCAAGCAGCTCTCAAGGAAACTCAGTTTTCACACTCTATGCTTAGTGCCCTTTGAGTGCATTATCTAGGAATGAACCTGGTAGAGCATCCCACACAAACGAATGCTCCACATGCGGGTTTCACATGCCACCAACTCCACATTCACAGGCAACTTCAGCGCCACAGCCGTTTTCAGATAGCCCTCAATGCAAAGGCTCTAGACGCAAATATTGGTGTGAGAGCTAATTCAATCAAGGAAACACTGCATGTTGGTGAAGGGCATATTGAAGAAGGATCAGCCGAGTGGTTCTTGTGGGAGAACAACTCCATTTGGCTCACTAACTTCACACACCATCAGGCTTCCAAACAGCTCTCAAGGAAACTCAGTTTTCACACTCTATGCTTAGTGCCCTTTGAGTGCATTATCTAGGAATGAACCTGGTAGAGCATCCCACACAAACGAATGCTCCACATGCGGGTTTCACATGCCACCAACTCCACATTCACAGGCAACTTCAGCGCCACAGCCGTTTTCAGATAGCCCTCAATGCAAAGGCTCTAGACGCAAATATTGGTGTGAGAGCTAATTCAATCAAGGAAACACTGCATGTTGGTGAAGGGCATATTGAAGAAGGATCAGCCGAGTGGTTCTTGTGGGAGAACAACTCCATTTGGCTCACTAACTTCACACACCATCAGGCTTCCAAACAGCTCTCAAGGAAACTCAGTTTTCACACTCTATGCTTAGTGCCCTTTGAGTGCATTATCTAGGAATGAACCTGGTAGAGCATCCCACACAAACGAATGCTCCACATGCGGGTTTCACATGCCACCAACTCCACATTCACAGGCAACTTCAGCGCCACAGCCGTTTTCAGATAGCCCTCAATGCAAAGGCTCTAGACGCAAATATTGGTGTGAGAGCTAATTCAATCAAGGAAACACTGCATGTTGGTGAAGGGCATATTGAAGAAGGATCAGCCGAGTGGTTCTTGTGGGAGAACAACTCCATTTGGCTCACTAACTTCACACACCATCAGGCTTCCAAGCAGCTCTCAAGGAAACTCAGTTTTCACACTCTATGCTTAGTGCCCTTTGAGTGCATTATCTAGGAATGAACCTGGTAGAGCATCCCACACAAACGAATGCTCCACATGCGGGTTTCACATGCCACCAACTCCACATTCACAGGCAACTTCAGCGCCACAGCCGTTTTCAGATAGCCCTCAATGCAAAGGCTCTAGACGCAAATATTGGTGTGAGAGCTAATTCAATCAAGGAAACACTGCATGTTGGTGAAGGGCATATTGAAGAAGGATCAGCCGAGTGGTTCTTGTGGGAGAACAACTCCATTTGGCTCACTAACTTCACACACCATCAGGCTTCCAAGCAGCTCTCAAGGAAACTCAGTTTTCACACTCTATGCTTAGTGCCCTTTGAATGCATTATCAAGGAATGAACCTGGTAGAGCATCCCACACAAACGAATGCTCCACATGCGGGTTTCACATGCCACCAACTCCACATTCACAGGCAACTTCAGCGCCACAGCCGTTTTCAGATAGCCCTCAATGCAAAGGCTCTAGACGCAAATATTGGTGTGAGAGCTAATTCAATCAAGGAAACACTGCATGTTGGTGAAGGGCATATTGAAGAAGGATCAGCCGAGTGGTTCTTGTGGGAGAACAACTCCATTTGGATCACTAACTTCACACACCATCAGGCTTCCAAGCAGCTCTCAAGGAAACTCAGTTTTCACTCTCTATGCTTAGTGCCCTTTGAGTGCATTATCTAGGAATGAACCTGGTAGAGCATCCCACACAAACGAATGCTCCACATGCGGGTTTCACATGCCACCAACTCCACATTCACAGGCAACTTCAGCGCCACAGCCGTTTTCAGATAGCCCTCAATGCAAAGGCTCTAGACGCAAATATTGGTGTGAGAGCTAATTCAATCAAGGAAACACTGCATGTTGGTGAAGGGCATATTGAAGAAGGATCAGCCGAGTGGTTCTTGTGGGAGAACAACTCCATTTGGCTCACTAACTTCACACACCATCAGGCTTCCAAACAGCTCTCAAGGAAACTCAGTTTTCACACTCTATGCTTAGTGCCCTTTGAGTGCATTATCTAGGAATGAACCTGGTAGAGCATCCCACACAAACGAATGCTCCACATGCGGGTTTCACATGCCACAACTCCACATTCACAGGCAACTTCAGCGCCACAGCCGTTTTCAGATAGCCCTCAATGCAAAGGCTCTAGACGCAAATATTGGTGTGAGAGCTAATTCAATCAAGGAAACACTGCATGTTGGTGAAGGGCATATTGAAGAAGGATCAGCCGAGTGGTTCTTGTGGGAGAACAACTCCATTTGGCTCACTAACTTCACACACCATCAGGCTTCCAAGCAGCTCTCAAGGAAACTCAGTTTTCACGCTCTATGCTTAGTGCCCTTTGTATGGCTAGGACTGAAATGAACCTGGTAGAGCATCCCAAACAAACGAATGCTCCACATGCGGGTTTCACATGCCACCAACTCCACATTCACAGGCAACTTCAGCGCCACAGCCGTTTTCAGATAGCCCTCAATGCAAAGGCTCTAGACGCAAATATTGGTGTGAGAGCTAATTCAATCAAGGAAACACTGCATGTTGGTGAAGGGCATATTGAAGAAGGATCAGCCGAGTGGTTCTTGTGGGAGAACAACTCCATTTGGCTCACTAACTTCACACACCATCAGGCTTCCAAGCAGCTCTCAAGGAAACTCAGTTTTCACACTCTATGCTTAGTGCCCTTTGAGTGCATTATCTAGGAATGAACCTGGTAGAGCATCCCACACAAACGAATGCTCCACATGCGGGTTTCACATGCCACCAACTCCACATTCACAGGCAACTTCAGCGCCACAGCCGTTTTCAGATAGCCCTCAATGCAAAGGCTCTAGACGCAAATATTGGTGTTAGAGCTAATTCAATCAAGGAAACACTGCATGTTGGTGAAGGGCATATTGAAGAAGGATCAGCCGAGTGGTTCTTGTGGGAGAACAACTCCATTTGGCTCACTAACTTCACACACCATCAGGCTTCCAAGCAGCTCTCAAGGAAACTCAGTTTTCACACTCTATGCTTAGTGCCCTTTGAGTGCATTATCTAGGAATGAACCTGGTAGAGCATCCCACACAAACGAATGCTCCACATGCGGGTTTCACATGCCACCAACTCCACATTCACAGGCAACTTCAGCGCCACAGCCGTTTTCAGATAGCCCTCAATGCAAAGGCTCTAGACGCAAATATTGGTGTGAGAGCTAATTCAATCAAGGAAACACTGCATGTTGGTGAAGGGCATATTGAAGAAGGATCAGCCGAGTGGTTCTTGTGGGAGAACAACTCCATTTGGCTCACTAACTTCACACACCATCAGGCTTCCAAGCAGCTCTCAAGGAAACTCAGTTTTCACGCTCTATGCTTAGTGCCCTTTGTATGGCTAGGACTGAAATGAACCA
>NW_026699979.1:0-81798 GCF_030435755.1 Ochotona princeps | reverse complement strand
TACCAACTCCTCATTCACAGGCAACTTCAGCGCCACAGCCGTTTTCAGATAGCCCTCAATGCAAAGGCTCTAGACGCAAATATTGGTTGTGAGAGCTAATTCAATCAAGGAAACACTGCATGTTGGTGAAGGGCATACTGAAGAAGGATCAGCCGAGTGGTTCTTGTGGGAGAACAACTCCATTTGGCTCACTAACTTCACACACCATCAGGCTTCCAAGCAGCTCTCAAGGAAACTCAGTTTTCACACTCTATGTTTAGTGCCCTTTGAATGTATTATCTAGGAATGAACCTGGTAGAGCATCCCACACAAACGAATGCTCCACATGCGGGTTTCACATGCCACCAACTCCACATTCACAGGCAACTTCAGTGCCACAGCCGTTTTCAGATAGCCCTCAATGCAAAGGCTCTAGACGCAAATATTGGTGTGAGAGCTAATTCAATCAAGGAAACACTGCATGTTGGTGAAGGGCATATTGAAGAAGGATCAGCCGAGTGGTTCTTGTGGCAGAACAACTCCATTTGGCTCACTAACTTCACACACCATCAGGCTTCCAAGCAGCTCTCAAGGAAACTCAGTTTTCACACTCTATGCTTAGTGCCCTTTGAGTGCATTATCTAGGAATGAACCTGGTAGAGCATCCCACACAAACGAATGCTCCACATGCGGGTTTCACATGCCACCAACTCCACATTCACAGGCAACTTCAGCGCCACAGCCGTTTTCAGATAGCCCTCAATGCAAAGGCTCTAGACGCAAATATTGGTGTGAGAGCTAATTCCATCAAGGAAACACTGCATGTTGGTGAAGGGCATATTGAAGAAGGATCAGCCGAGTGGTTCTTGTGGCAGAACAACTCCATTTGGCTCACTAACTTCACACACCATCAGGCTTCCAAGCAGCTCTCAAGGAAACTCAGTTTTCACACTCTATGCTTAGTGCCCTTTGAGTGCATTATCTAGGAATGAACCTGGTAGAGCATCCCACACAAACGAATGCTCCACATGCGGGTTTCACATGCCACCAACTCCACATTCACAGGCAACTTCAGCGCCACAGCCGTTTTCAGATAGCCCTCAATGCAAAGGCTCTAGACGCAAATATTGGTGTGAGAGCTAATTCAATCAAGGAAACACTGCATGTTGGTGAAGGGCATATTGAAGAAGGATCAGCCGAGTGGTTCTTGTGGGAGAACAACTCCATTTGGCTCACTAACTTCACACACCATCAGGCTTCCAAGCAGCTCTCAAGGAAACTCAGTTTTCACACTCTATGCTTAGTGCCCTTTGAGTGCATTATCTAGGAATGAACCTGGTAGAGCATCCCACACAAACGAATGCTCCACATGCGGGTTTCACATGCCACCAACTCCACATTCACAGGCAACTTCAGCGCCACAGCCGTTTTCAGATAGCCCTCAATGCAAAGGCTCTAGACGCAAATATTGGTGTGAGAGCTAATTCAATCAAGGAAACACTGCATGTTGGTGAAGGGATATTGAAGAAGGATCAGCCGAGTGGTTCTTGTGGCAGAACAACTCCATTTGGCTCACTAACTTCACACACCATCAGGCTTCCAAGCAGCTCTCAAGGAAACTCAGTTTTCACACTCTATGCTTAGTGCCCTTTGAGTGCATTATCTAGCAATGAACCTGGTAGAGCATCCCACACAAACGAATGCTCCACATGCGGGTTTCACATGCCACCAACTCCACATTCACAGGCAACTTCAGCGCCACAGCCGTTTTCAGATAGCCCTCAATGCAAAGGCTCTAGACGCAAATATTGGTGTGAGAGCTAATTCAATCAAGAAACACTGCATGTTGGTGAAGGGCATATTGAAGAAGGATCAGCCAAGTGGTTCTTGTGGCAGAACAACTCCATTTGGCTCACTAACTTCACACACCATCAGGCTTTCAAGCAGCTCTCAAGGAAACTCAGTTTTCACACTCTATGCTTAGTGCCCTTTGAGTGCATTATCTAGGAATGAACCTGGTAGAGCATCCCACACAAACGAATGCTCCACATGCGGGTTTCACATGCCACCAACTCCACATTCACAGGCAACTTCAGCGCCACAGCCGTTTTCAGATAGCCCTCAATGCAAAGGCTCTAGACGCAAATATTGGTGTGAGAGCTAATTCCATCAAGGAAACACTGCATGTTGGTGAAGGGCATATTGAAGAAGGATCAGCCGAGTGGTTCTTGTGGCAGAACAACTCCATTTGGCTCACTAACTTCACACACCATCAAGGCTTCCAAGCAGCTCTCAAGGAAACTCAGTTTTCACACTCTATGCTTAGTGCCCTTTGAGTGCATTATCTAGGAATGAACCTGGTAGAGCATCCCACACAAACGAATGCTCCACATGCGGGTTTCACATGCCACCAACTCCACATTCACAGGCAACTTCAGCGCCACAGCCGTTTTCAGATAGCCCTCAATGCAAAGGCTCTAGACGCAAATATTGGTGTGAGAGCTAATTCAATCAAGGAAACACTGCATGTTGGTGAAGGGCATATTGAAGAAGGATCAGCCGAGTGGTTCTTGTGGCAGAACAACTCCATTTGGCTCACTAACTTCACACACCATCAGGCTTCCAAGCAGCTCTCAAGGAAACTCAGTTTTCACACTCTATGCTTAGTGCCCTTTGAGTGCATTATCTAGGAATGAACCTGGTAGAGCATCCCACACAAACGAATGCTCCACATGCGGGTTTCACATGCCACCAACTCCACATTCACAGCCAACTTCAGCGCCACAGCCGTTTTCAGATAGCCCTCAATGCAAAGGCTCTAGACGCAAATATTGGTGTTGAGAGCTAATTCAATCAAGGAAACACTGCATGTTGGTGAAGGGCATATTGAAGAAGGATCAGCCGAGTGGTTCTTGTGGGAGAACAACTCCATTTGGCTCACTAACTTCACACCCCATCAGGCTTCCAAGCAGCTCTCAAGGAAACTCAGTTTTCACACTCTATGCTTAGTGCCCTTTGAGTGCATTATCTAGGAATGAACCTGGTAGAGCATCCCACACAAACGAATGCTCCACATGCGGGTTTCACATGCCACCAACTCCACATTCACAGGCAACTTCAGCGCCACAGCCGTTTTCAGATAGCCCTCAATGCAAAGGCTCTAGACGCAAATATTGGTGTGAGAGCTAATTCAATCAAGGAAACACTGCATGTTGGTGAAGGGCATATTGAAGAAGGATCAGCCGAGTGGTTCTTGTGGCAGAACAACTCCATTTGGCTCACTAACTTCACACACCATCAGGCTTCCAAGCAGCTCTCAAGGAAACTCAGTTTTCACACTCTATGTTTAGTGCCCTTTGAGTGCATTATCTAGGAATGAACCTGGTAGAGCATCCACACAAACGAATGCTCCACATGCGGGTTTCACATGCCACCAACTCCACATTCACAGGCAACTTCAGCGCCACAGCCGTTTTCAGATAGCCCTCAATGCAAAGGCTCTAGACGCAAATATTGGTGTGAGAGCTAATTCAATCAAGGAAACACTGCATGTTGGTGAAGGGCATATTGAAGAAGGATCAGCCGAGTGGGTTCTTGTGGGAGAACAACTCCATTTGGCTCACTAACTTCACACACCATCAGGCTTCCAAGCAGCTCTCAAGGAAACTCAGTTTTCACACTCTATGCTTAGTGCCCTTTGAGTGCATTATCTAGGAATGAACCTGGTAGAGCATCCCACACAAACGAATGCTCCACATGCGGGTTTCACATGCCACCAACTCCACATTCACAGGCAACTTCAGCGCCACAGCCGTTTTCAGATAGCCCTCAATGCAAAGGCTCTAGACGCAAATATTGGTGTGAGAGCTAATTCAATCAAGGAAACACTGCATGTTGGTGAAGGGCATATTGAAGAAGGATCAGCCGAGTGGTTCTTGTGGAGAACAACTCCATTTGGCTCACTAACTTCACACACCATCAGGCTTCCAAGCAGCTCTCAAGGAAACTCAGTTTTCACACTCTATGCTTAGTGCCCTTTGAGTGCATTATCTAGGAATGAACCTGGTAGAGCATCCCACACAAACGAATGCTCCACATGCGGGTTTCACATGCCACCACCTCCACATTCACAGGCAACTTCAGCGCCACAGCCGTTTTCAGATAGCCCTCAATGCAAAGGCTCTAGACGCAAATATTGGTGTGAGAGCTAATTCCATCAAGGAAACACTGCATGTTGGTGAAGGGCATATTGAAGAAGGATCAGCCGAGTGGTTCTTGTGGCAGAACAACTCCATTTGGCTCACTAACTTCACACACCATCAGGCTTCCAAGCAGCTCTCAAGGAAACTCAGTTTTCACACTCTATGCTTAGTGCCCTTTGAGTGCATTATCTAGGAATGAACCTGGTAGAGCATCCCACACAAACGAATGCTCCACATGCGGGTTTCACATGCCACCAACTCCACATTCACAGGCAACTTCAGCGCCACAGCCGTTTTCAGATAGCCCTCCATGCAAAGGCTCTAGACGCAAATATTGGTGTGAGAGCTAATTCCATCAAGGAAACACTGCATGTTGGTGAAGGGCATATTGAAGAAGGATCAGCCGAGTGGTTCTTGTGGGAGAACAACTCCATTTGCTCACTAACTTCACACACCATCAGGCTTCCAAGCAGCTCTCAAGGAAACTCAGTTTTCACACTCTATGCTTAGTGCCCTTTGAGTGCATTATCTAGGAATGAACCTGGTAGAGCATCCCACACAAACGAATGCTCACATGCGGGTTTCACATGCCACCAACTCCACATTCACAGGCAACTTCAGCGCCACAGCCGTTTTCAGATAGCCCTCAATGCAAAGGCTCTAGACGCAAATATTGGTGTGAGAGCTAATTCAATCAAGGAAACACTGCATGTTGGTGAAGGGCATATTGAAGAAGGATCAGCCGAGTGGTTCTTGTGGGAGAACAACTCCATTTGGCTCACTAACTTCACACACCATCAGGCTTCCAAGCAGCTCTCAAGGAAACTCAGTTTTCACACTCTATGCTTAGTGCCCTTTGAGTGCATTATCTAGGAATGAACCTGGTAGAGCATCCCACACAAACGAATGCTCCACATGCGGGTTTCACATGCCACCAACTCCACATTCACAGGCAACTTCAGCGCCACAGCCGTTTTCAGATAGCCCTCAATGCAAAGGCTCTAGACGCAAATATTGGTGTGAGAGCTAATTCAATCAAGGAAACACTGCATGTTGGTGAAAGGCATATTGAAGAAGGATCAGCCGAGTGGTTCTTGTGGGAGAACAACTCCATTTGGCTCACTAACTTCACACACATCAGGCTTCCAAGCAGCTCTCAAGGAAACTCAGTTTTCACACTCTATGCTTAGTGGCCTTTGAGTGCATTATCTAGGAATGAACCTGGTAGAGCATCCCACACAAACGAATGCTCCACATGCGGGTTTCACATGCCACCAACTCCACATTCACAGGCAACTTCAGCGCCACAGCCGTTTTCAGATAGCCCTCAATGCAAAGGCTCTAGACACAAATATTGGTGTGAGAGCTAATTCAATTAAGGAAACACTGCATGTTGGTGAAGGGCATATTGAAGAAGGATCAGCCGAGTGGTTCTTGTGGGAGAACAACTCCATTGGCTCACTAACGTCACACACCATCAGGCTTCCAAGCAGCTCTCAAGGAAACTCAGTTTTCACACTCTATGTTTAGTGCCCTTTGAGTGCATTATCTAGGAATGAACCTGGTAGAGCATCCCACACAAACGAATGCTCCACATGCGGGTTTCACATGCCACCAACTCCACATTCACAGGCAACTTCAGCACCACAGTCGTTTTCAGATAGCCCTCAATGCAAAGCCTCTAGACGCAAATATTGGTGTGAGAGCTAATTCAATCAAGGAAACACTGCATGTTGGTGAAGGGCATATTGAAGAAGGATCAGCCGAGTGGTTCTTGTGGGAGAACAACTCCATTTGGCTCACTAACTTCACACACCATCAGGCTTCCAAGCAGCTCTCAAGGAAACTCAGTTTTCACACTCTATGCTTAGTGCCCTTTGAATGTATTATCTAGGAATGAACCTGGTAGAGCATCCCACACAAACGAATGCTCCACATGCGGGTTTCACATGCCACCAACTCCACATTCACAGGCAACTTCAGCGCCACAGCCGTTTTCAGATAGCCCTCAGTGCAAAGGCTCTAGACGCAAATATTGGTGTGAGAGCTAATTCAATCAAGGAAACACTGCATGTTGGTGAAGGGCATATTGAAGAAGGATCAGCCGAGTGGTTCTTGTGGAGAACAACTCCATTTGGCTCACTAACTTCACACACCATCAGGCTTCCAAGCAGCTCTCAGGAAACTCAGTTTTCACACTCTATGCTTAGTGCCCTTTGAGTGCATTATCTAGGAATGAACCTGGTAGAGCATCCCACACAAACGAATGCTCCACATGCGGGTTTCACATGCCACCAACTCCACATTCACAGGCAACTTCAGCGCCACAGCCGTTTTCAGATAGCCCTCAATGCAAAGGCTCTAGACACAAATATTGGTGTGAGAGCTAATTCCATCAAGGAAACACTGCATGTTGGTGAAGGGCATATGAAGAAGGATCAGCCGAGTGGTTCTTGTGGGAGAACAACTCCATTTGGCTCACTAACTTCACACACCATCAGGCTTCCAAGCAGCTCTCAAGGAAACTCAGTTTTCACACTCTATGCTTAGTGCCCTTTGAGTGCATTATCTAGGAATGAACCTGGTAGAGCATCCCACACAAACGAATGCTCCACATGCGGGTTTCACATGCCACCAACTCCACATTCACAGGCAACTTCAGCGCCACAGCCGTTTTCAGATAGCCCTCAATGCAAAGGCTCTAGACACAAATATTGGTGTGAGAGCTAATTCCATCAAGGAAACACTGCATGTTGGTGAAGGGCATATTGAAGAAGGATCAGCCGAGTGGTTCTTGTGGGAGAACAACTCCATTTGGCTCACTAACTTCACACACCATCAGGCTTCCAAGCAGCTCTCAAGGAAACTCAGTTTTCACACTCTATGCTTAGTGCCCTTGGAGTGCATTATCTAGGAATGAACCTGGTAGAGCATCCCACACAAACGAATGCTCCACATGCGGGTTTCACATGCCACCAACTCCACATTCACAGGCAACTTCAGCGCCACAGCCGTTTTCAGATAGCCCTCAATGCAAAGGCTCTAGACGCAAATATTGGTGTGAGAGCTAATTCAATCAAGGAAACACTGCATGTTGGTGAAGGGCATATTGAAGAAGGATCAGCCGAGTGGTTCTTGTGGGAGAACAACTCCATTTGGCTCACTAACTTCACACACCATCAGGCTTCCAAGCAGCTCTCAAGGAAACTCAGTTTTCACACTCTATGCTTAGTGCCCTTTGAGTGCATTATCTAGGAATGAACCTGGTAGAGCATCCCACACAAACGAATGCTCCACATGCGGGTTTCACATGCCACCAACTCCACATTCACAGGCAACTTCAGCGCCACAGCCGTTTTCAGATAGCCCTCAATGCAAAGGCTCTAGACGCAAATATTGGTGTGAGAGCTAATTCCATCAAGGAAACACTGCATGTTGGTGAAGGGCATATTGAAGAAGGATCAGCCGAGTGGTTCTTGTGGCAGAACAACTCCATTTGGCTCACTAACTTCACACACCATCTGGCTTCCAAGCAGCTCTCAAGGAAACTCAGTTTTCACACTCTATGCTTAGTGCCCTTTGAGTGCATTATCTAGGAATGAACCTGGCAGAGCATCCCACACAAACGAATGCTCCACATGCGGGTTTCACATGCCACCAACTCCACATTCACAGGCAACTTCAGCGCCACAGCCGTTTTCAGATAGCCCTCAATGCAAAGGCTCTAGACGCAAATATTGGTGTGAGAGCTAATTCAATCAAGGA
Source organism: Ochotona princeps (assembly GCF_030435755.1). Taxonomy (NCBI): domain Eukaryota; kingdom Metazoa; phylum Chordata; class Mammalia; order Lagomorpha; family Ochotonidae; genus Ochotona; species Ochotona princeps. The sequence continues at coordinate 73,852 of NW_026699979.1, read as the reverse complement.
AACACTGCATGTTGGTGAAGGGCATATTGAAGAAGGATCAGCCGAGTGGTTCTTGTGGGAGAACAACTCCATTTGGCTCACTAACTTCACACACCATCAGGCTTCCAAGCAGCTCTCAAGGAAACTCAGTTTTCACACTCTATGCTTAGTGCCCTTTGAGTGCATTATCTAGGAATGAACCTGGTAGAGCATCCCACACAAACGAATGCTCCACATGCGGGTTTCACATGCCACCAACTCCACATTCACAGGCAACTTCAGCGCCACAGCCGTTTTCAGATAGCCCTCAATGCAAAGGCTCTAGTCACAAATATTGGTGTGAGAGCTAATTCAATCAAGGAAACACTGCATGTTGGTGAAGGGCATATTGAAGAAGGATCAGCCGAGTGGTTCTTGTGGGAGAACAACTCCATTTGGCTCACTAACGTCACACACCATCAGGCTTCCAAGCAGCTCTCAAGGAAACTCAGTTTTCACACTCTATGTTTAGTGCCCTTTGAGTGCATTATCTAGGAATGAACCTGGTAGAGCATCCCACACAAGCGAATGTTCCACATGCGGGTTTCACATGCCACCAACTCCACATTCACAGGCAACTTCAGCGCCACAGCCGTTTTCAGATAGCCCTCAATGCAAAGGCTCTAGACGCAAATATTGGTGTGAGAGCTAATTCAATCAAAGAAACACTGCATGTTGGTGAAGGGCATATTGAAGAAGGATCAGCCGAGTGGTTCTTGTGGGAGAACAACTCCATTTGGCTCACTAACTTCACACACCATCAGGCTTCCAAGCAGCTCTCAAGGAAACTCAGTTTTCACACTCTGTGCTTAGTTGCCTTTGAGTGCATTATCTAGGAATGAACCTGGTAGAGCATCCCACACAAACGAATGCTCCACATGCGGGTTTCACATGCCACCAACTCCACATTCACAGGCAACTTCAGCGCCACAGCCGTTTTCAGATAGCCCTCAATGCAAAGGCTCTAGATGCAAATATTGGTGTGAGAGCTAATTCAATCAAGGAAACACTGCATGTTGGTGAAGGGCATATTGAAGAAGGATCAGCCGAGTGGTTCTTGTGGGAGAACAACTCCATTTGGCTCACTAACGTCACACACCATCAGGCTTCCAAGCAGCTCTCAAGGAAACTCAGTTTTCACACTCTATGCTTAGTGCCCTTTGAGTGCATTATCTAGGAATGAACCTGGTAGAGCATCCCATACAAGCGAATGTTCCACATGCGGGTTTCACATGCCACCAACTCCACATTCACAGGCAACTTCAGCGCCACAGCCGTTTTCAGATAGCCCTCAATGCAAAGGCTCTAGACGCAAATATTGGTGTGAGAGCTAATTCAATCAAGGAAACACTGCATGTTGGTGAAGGGCATATTGAAGAAGGATCAGCCGAGTGGTTCTTGTGGGAGAACAACTCCATTTGGCTCACTAACTTCACACACCATCAGGCTTCCAAGCAGCTCTCAAGGAAACTCAGTTTTCACACTCTATGCTTAGTGCCCTTTGAGTGCATTATCTAGGAATGAACCTGGTAGAGCATCCCACACAAACGAATGTTCCACATGCGGGTTTCACATGCCACCAACTCCACATTCACAGGCAACTTCAGCGCCACAGCCGTTTTCAGATAGCCCTCAATGCAAAGGCTCTAGACGCAAATATTGGTGTGAGAGCTAATTCAATCAAGGAAACACTGCATGTTGGTGAAGGGCATATTGAAGAAGGATCAGCCGAGTGGTTCTTGTGGGAGAACAACTCCATTTGGCTCACTAACTTCACACACCATCAGGCTTCCAAGCAGCTCTCAAGGAAACTCAGTTTTCACACTCTATGCTTAGTGCCCTTTGAGTGCATTATCTAGGAATGAACCTGGTAGAGCATCCCACACAAATGAATGCTCCACATGCGGGTTTCACATGCCACCAACTCCACATTCACAGGCAACTTCAGCGCCACAGCCGTTTTCAGATAGCCCTCAATGCAAAGGCTCTAGACGCAAATATTGGTGTGAGAGCTAATTCAATCAAGGAAACACTGCATGTTGGTGAAGGGCATATTGAAGAAGGATCAGCCGAGTGGTTCTTGTGGGAGAACAACTCCATTTGGCTCACTAACTTCACACACCATCAGGCTTCCAAGCAGCTCTCAAGGAAACTCAGTTTTCACACTCTATGCTTAGTTGCCTTTGAGTGCATTATCTAGGAATGAACCTGGTAGAGCATCCCACAGAAACGAATGCTCCACATGCGGGTTTCACATGCCACCAACTCCACATTCACAGGCAACTTCAGCGCCACAGCCGTTTTCAGATAGCCCTCAATGCAAAGGCTCTAGATGCAAATATTGGTGTGAGAGCTAATTCAATCAAGGAAACACTGCATGTTGGTGAAGGGCATATTGAAGAAGGATCAGCCGAGTGGTTCTTGTGGGAGAACAACTCCATTTGGCTCACTAACTTCACACACCATCAGGCTTCCAAGCAGCTCTCAAGGAAACTCAGTTTTCACACTCTATGCTTAGTGCCCTTTGAGTGCATTATCTAGGAATGAACCTGGTAGAGCATCCCACACAAACGATTGCTCCACATGCGGTTTTCACATGCCACCAACTCCACATTCACAGGCAACTTCAGCGCCACAGCCGTTTTCAGATAGCCCTCAATGCAAAGGCTCTAGACGCAAATATTGGTGTGAGAGCTAATTCAATCAAGGAAACACTGCATGTTGGTGAAGGGCATATTGAAGAAGGATCAGCCGAGTGGTTCTTGTGGGAGAACAACTCCATTTGGCTCACTAACTTCACACACCATCTGGCTTCCAAGCAGCTCTCAAGGAAACTCAGTTTTCACACTCTATGCTTAGTGCTCTATGAGTGCTTAGGACTGAAATGAAGCTTGGTCAACATCCCACACAAACGAATGCTCCACATGCGGGTTTCACATGCCACCAACTCCACATTCTCAGGCAACTTCAGCGCCACAGCCGTTTTCAGATAGCCCTCAATGCAAAGGCTCTAGATGCAAATATTGGTGTGAGAGCTAATTCAATCAAGGAAACACTGCATGTTGGTGAAGGGCATATTGAAGAAGGATCAGCCGAGTGGTTCTTGTGGGAGAACAACTCCATTTGGCTCACTAACTTCACACACCATCAGGCTTCCAAGCAGCTCTCAAGGAAACTCAGTTTTCACACTCTATGCTTAGTGCCCTTTGAGTGCATTATCTAGGAATGAACCTGGTAGAGCATCCCACACAAACGAATGCTCCACATGCGGGTTTCACATGCCACCAACTCCACATTCACAGGCAACTTCAGCGCCACAGCCGTTTTCAGATAGCCCTCAATGCAAAGGCTCTAGACGCAAATATTGGTGTGAGAGCTAATTCAATCAAGGAAACACTGCATGTTGGTGAAGGGCATATTGAAGAAGAATCAGCCGAGTGGTTCTTGTGGGAGAACAACTCCATTTGGCTCACTAACTTCACACACCATCAGGCTTCCAAGCAGCTCTCAAGGAAACTCAGTTTTCACACTCTATGCTTAGTGCCCTTTGAGTGCATTATCTAGGAATGAACCTGGTAGAGCATCCCACACAAACGAATGCTCCACATGCGGGTTTCACATGCCACCAACTCCACATTCACAGGCAACTTCAGCGCCACAGCCGTTTTCAGATAGCCCTCAATGCAAAGGCTCTAGACGCAAATATTGGTGTGAGAGCTAATTCAATCAAGGAAACACTGCATGTTGGTGAAGGGCATATTGAAGAAGGATCAGCCGAGTGGTTCTTGTGGGAGAACAACTCCATTTGGCTCACTAACTTCACACACCATCAGGCTTCCAAGCAGCTCTCAAGGAAACTCAGTTTTCACACTCTATGCTTAGTGCCCTTTGAGTGCATTATCTAGGAATGAACCTGGTAGAGCATCCCACACAAACGAATGCTCCACATGCGGGTTTCACATGCCACCAACTCCACATTCACAGGCAACTTCAGCGCCACAGCCGTTTTCAGATAGCCCTCAATGCAAAGGCTCTAGACGCAAATATTGGTGTGAGAGCTAATTCAATCAAGGAAACACTGCATGTTGGTGAAGGGCATATTGAAGAAGGATCAGCCGAGTGGTTCTTGTGGGAGAACAACTCCATTTGGCTCACTAACTTCACACACCATCAGGCTTCCAAGCAGCTCTCAAGGAAACTCAGTTTTCACACTCTATGCTTAGTGCCCTTTGAGTGCATTATCTAGGAATGAACCTGGTAGAGCATCCCACACAAACGAATGCTCCACATGCGGGTTTCACATGCCACCAACTCCACATTCACAGGCAACTTCAGCGCCACAGCCGTTTTCAGATAGCCCTCAATGCAAAAGCTCTAGACGCAAATATTGGTGTGAGAGCTAATTCAATCAAGGAAACACTGCATGTTGGTGAAGGGCATATTGAAGAAGGATCAGCCGAGTGGTTCTTGTGGGAGAACAACTCCATTTGGCTCACTAACTTCACACACCATCAGGCTTCCAAGCAGCTCTCAAGGAAACTCAGTTTTCACACTCTATGTTTAGTGCCCTATGAGTGCATTATCTAGGAATGAACCTGGTAGAGCATCCCACACAAGCGAATGTTCCACATGCGGGTTTCACATGCCACCAACTCCACATTCACAGGCAACTTCAGCGCCACAGCCGTTTTCAGATAGCCCTCAATGCAAAGGCTCTAGACGCAAATATTGGTGTGAGAGCTAATTCAATCAAGGAAACACTGCATGTTGGTGAAGGGCATATTGAAGAAGGATCAGCCGAGTGGTTCTTGTGGGAGAACAACTCCAATTGGCTCACTAACTTCACACACCATCAGGCTTCCAAGCAGCTCTCAAGGAAACTCAGTTTTCACACTCTATGCTTAGTGCTCTATGAGTGCTTAGGACTGAAATGAAGCTTGGTCAACATCCCACACAAACGAATGCTCCACATGCGGGTTTCACATGCCACCAACTCCACATTCTCAGGCAACTTCAGCGCCACAGCCGTTTTCAGATAGCCCTCAATGCAAAGGCTCTAGATGCAAATATTGGTGTGAGAGCTAATTCAATCAAGGAAACACTGCATGTTGGTGAAGGGCATATTGAAGAAGGATCAGCCGAGTGGTTCTTGTGGGAGAACAACTCCATTTGGCTCACTAACTTCACACACCATCAGGCTTCCAAGCAGCTCTCAAGGAAACTCAGTTTTCACACTCTATGCTTAGTGCCCTTTGAGTGCATTATCTAGGAATGAACCTGGTAGAGCATCCCACACAAACGAATGCTCCACATGCGGGTTTCACATGCCACCAACTCCACATTCACAGGCAACTTCAGCGCCACAGCCGTTTTCAGATAGCCCTCAATGCAAAGGCTCTAGACGCAAATATTGGTGTGAGAGCTAATTCAATCAAGGAAACACTGCATGTTGGTGAAGGGCATATTGAAGAAGAATCAGCCGAGTGGTTCTTGTGGGAGAACAACTCCATTTGGCTCACTAACTTCACACACCATCAGGCTTCCAAGCAGCTCTCAAGGAAACTCAGTTTTCACACTCTATGCATAGTGCTCTATGTGTGCCTAGGACTGAAATGAAGCTTGGTCAGCATCCCACACAAACGAATGCTCCACATGCGGGTTTCACATGCCACCAACTCCACATTCACAGGCAACTTCAGCGCCACAGCCGTTTTCAGATAGCCCTCAATGCAAAGGCTCTAGACGCAAATATTGGTGTGAGAGGTAATTCAATCAAGGAAACACTGCATGTTGGTAAAGGGCATATTGAAGAAGAATCAGCCGAGTGGTTCTTGTGGGAGAACAACTCCATTTGGCTCACTAACTTCACACACCATCAGGCTTCCAAGCAGCTCTCAAGGAAACTCAGTTTTCACACTCTATGCTTAGTGCCCTTTGAGTGCATTATCTAGGAATGAACCTGGTAGAGCATCCCACACAAACGAATGCTCCACATGCGGGTTTCACATGCCACCAACTCCACATTCACAGGCAACTTCAGCGCCACAGCCGTTTTCAGATAGCCCTCAATGCAAAGGCTCTAGACGCAAATATTGGTGTGAGAGCTAATTCAATCAAGGAAACACTGCATGTTGGTGAAGGGCATATTGAAGAAGGATCAGCCGAGTGGTTCTTATGGGAGAACAACTCCATTTGGCTCACTAACTTCACACACCATGAGGCTTCCAAGCAGCTCTCAAGGAAACTCAGTTTTCACACTCTATGCTTAGTGCCCTTTGAGTGCATTATCTAGGAATGAACCTGGTAGAGCATCCCACACAAACGATTGCTCCACATGCGGGTTTCAGATGCCACCAACTCCACATTCACAGGCAACTTCAGCGCCACAGTTGTTTTCAGATAGCCCTCAATGCAAAGGCTCTAGACGCAAATATTGGTGTGAGAGCTAATTCAATCAAAGAAACACTGCATGTTGGTGAAGGGCATATTGAAGAAGGATCAGTCGAGTGGTTCTTGTGGGAGAACAACTCCATTTGGCTCACTAACTTCACACACCATCAGGCTTCCAAGCAGCTCTCAAGGAAACTCAGTTTTCACCCTCTATGCTTAGTGCTCTATGAGTGCTTAGGACTGAAATGAAGCTTGGTCAACATCATACACAAACGAATGCTCCACATGCGGGTTTCACATGCCACCAACTCCACATTCTCAGGCAACTTCAGCGCCACAGCCGTTTTCAGATAGCCCTCAATGCAAAGGCTCTAGACGCAAATATTGATGTGAGAGCTAATTCAATCAAGGAAACACTGCATGTTGGTGAAGGGCATATTGAAGAAGAATCAGCCGAGTGGTTCTTGTGGGAGAACAACTCCATTTGGCTCACTAACTTCACACACCATCAGGCTTCCAAGCAGCTCTCAAGGAAACTCAGTTTTCACACTCTATGCTTAGTACTCTATGTGTTCCTAGGACTGAAATGAAGCTTGGTCAGCATCCCACACAAACGAATGCTCCACATGCGGGTTTCACATGCCACCAACTCCACATTCTCAGGCAACTTCAGCGCCACAGCCGTTTTCAGATAGCCCTAAATGCAAAGGCTCTAGACGCAAATATTGGTGTGAGAGGTAATTCAATCAAGGAAACACTGCATGTTGGTGAAGGGCATATTGAAGAAGAATCAGCCGAGTGGTTCTTGTGGGAGAACAACTCCATTTGGCTCACTAACTTCACACACCATCAGGCTTCCAAGCAGCTCTCAAGGAAACTCAGTTATCACACTCTATGCTTAGTGCCCTTTGAGTGCATTATCTAGGAATGAACCTGGTAGAGCATCCCACACAAACGAATGCTCCACATGCGGGTTTCACATGCCACCACCTCCACATTCACAGGCAACTTCAGCGCCACAGCCGTTTTCAGATAGCCCTCAATGCAAAGGCTCTAGACGCAAATATTGGTGTGAGAGCTAATTCAATCAAGGAAACACTGCATGTTGGTGAAGGGCATATTGAAGAAGGATCAGCTGAGTGGTTCTTGTGGGAGAACAACTCCATTTGGCTCACTAACTTCACACACCATCAGGCTTCCAAGCAGCTCTCAAGGAAACTCAGTTTTCACACTCTATGCTTAGTGCCCTTTGAGTGCATTATCTAGGAATGAACCTGGTAGAGCATCCCACACAAACGAATGCTCCACATGCGGGTTTCACATGCCACCAACTCCACATTCACAGGCAACTTCAGCGCCACAGCCGTTTTCAGATAGCCCTCCATGCAAAGGCTCTAGACGCAAATATTGGTGTGAGAGCTAATTCAATCAAGGAAACACTGCATGTTGGTGAAGGGCATATTGAAGAAGGATCAGCCGAGTGGTTCTTGTGGGAGAACAACTCCATTTGGCTCACTAACTTCACACACCATCAGGCTTCCAAGCAGCTCTCAAGGAAACTCAGTTTTCACACTCTATGCTTAGTGCCCTTTGAGTGCATTATCTAGGAATGAACCTGGTAGAGCATCCCACACAAACAAATGCTCCACATGCGGGTTTCACATGCCACCAACTCCACATTCACAGGCAACTTCAGCGCCACAGCTGTTTTCAGATAGCCCTCAATGCAAAGGCTCTAGACGCAAATATTGGTGTGAGAGCTAATTCAATCAAGGAAACACTGCATGTTGGTGAAGGGCATATTGAAGAAGGATCAGCCGAGTGGTTCTTGTGGCAGAACAACTCCATTTGGCTCACTAACTTCACACACCATCAGGCTTCCAAGCAGCTCTCAAGGAAACTCAGTTTTCACACTCTATATTTAGTGCCCTTTGAATGCATTATCTAGGAATGAACCTGGTAGAGCATCCCACACAAACGGATGCTCCACATGCGGGTTTCACATGCCACCAACTCCACATTCACAGGCAACTTCAGCGCCACAGCCGTTTTCAGATAGCCCTCAATGCAAAGGCTCTAGACGCAAATATTGGTGTGAGAGGTAATTCAATCAAGGAAACACTGCATGTTGGTGAAGGGCATATTGAAGAAGGATCAGTCGAGTGGTTCTTGTGGGAGAACAACTCCATTTGGCTCACTAACTTCACACACCATCAGGCTTCCAAGCATCTCTCAAGGAAACTCAGTTTTCACACTCTATGCTTAGTGCCCTTTGAGTGCATTATCTAGGAATGAACCTGGTAGAGCATCCCACACAAACGAATGTTCCACATGCGGGTTTCACATGCCACCAACTCCACATTCACAGGCAACTTCAGCGCCACAGCCGTTTTCAGATAGCCCTCAATGCAAAGGCTCTAGACGCAAATATTGGTGTGAGAGCTAATTCAATCAAGGAAACACTGCATGTTGGTGAAGGGCATATTGAAGAAGGATCAGCCGAGTGGTTCTTGTGGGAGAACAACTCCATTTGGCTCACTAACTTCACACACCATCAGGCTTCCAAGCAGCTCTCAAGGAAACTCAGTTTTCACACTCTATGCTTAGTGCCCTTTGAGTGCATTATCTAGGAATGAACCTGGTCGAGCATCCCACACAAACGATTGCTCCACATGCGGGTTTCAGATGCCACCAACTCCACATTCACAGGCAACTTCAGCGCCACAGCTGTTTTCAGATAGCCCTCAATGCAAAGGCTCTAGACGCAAATATTGGTGTGAGAGCTAATTCAATCAAAGAAACACTGCATGTTGGTGAAGGGCATATTGAAGAAGGATCAGCCGAGTGGTTCTTGTGGGAGAACAACTCCATTTGGCTCACTAACTTCACACACCATCAGGCTTCCAAGCAGCTCTCAAGGAAACTCAGTTTTCACACTCTATGCTTAGTGCTCTATGAGTGCTTAGGACTGAAATGAAGCTTGGTCAACATCCCACACAAACGAATGCTCCACATGCGGGTTTCACATGCCACCAACTCCACATTCTCAGGCAACTTCAGCGCCACAGCCGTTTTCAGATAGCCCTCAATGCAAAGGCTCTAGATGCAAATATTGGTGTGAGAGCTAATTCAATCAAGGAAACACTGCATGTTGGTGAAGGGCATATTGAAGAAGGATCAGCCGAGTGGTTCTTGTGGCAGAACAACTCCATTTGGCTCACTAACTTCACACACCATCAGGCTTCCAAGCAGCTCTCAAGGAAACTCAGTTTTCACACTCTATGCTTAGTGCCCTTTGTATGGCTAGGACTGAAATAAATCTTGGTCAGCATCCCACACAAACGAATGCTCCACATGCGGGTTTCACATGCCACCAACTCCACATTCACAGGCAACTTCAGCGCCACAGCCGTTTTCAGATAGCCCTCAATGCAAAGGCTCTAGACGCAAATATTGGTGTGAGAGCTAAATTCAATCAAGGAAACACTGCATGTTGGTGAAGGGCATATTGAAGAAGAATCAGCCGAGTGGTTCTTGTGGGAGAACAACTCCATTTGGCTCACTAACTTCACACACCATCAGGCTTCCAAGCAGCTCTCAAGGAAACTCAGTTTTCACACTCTATGCTTAGTGCCCTTTGAGTGCATTATCTAGGAATGAACCTGGTAGAGCATCCCACACAAACGAATGCTCCACATGCGGGTTTCACATGCCACCACCTCCACAATCACAGGCAACTTCAGCGCCACAGCCGTTTTCAGATAGCCCTCAATGCAAAGGCTCTAGACGCAAATATTGGTGTGAGAGCTAATTCAATCAAGGAAACACTGCATGTTGGTGAAGGGCATATTGAAGAAGGATCAGCCGAGTGGTTCTTGTGGGAGAACAACTCCATTTGGCTCACTAACTTCACACACCATCAGGCTTCCAAGCAGCTCTCAAGGAAACTCAGTTTTCACACTCTATGCTTAGTGCTCTATGAGTGCTTAGGACTGAAATGAAGCTTGGTCAACATCCCACACAAACGAATGCTCCACATGCGGGTTTCACATGCCACCAACTCCACATTCTCAGGCAACTTCAGCGCCACAGCCGTTTTCAGATAGCCCTCAATGCAAAGGCTCTAGATGCAAATATTGGTGTGAGAGCTAATTCAATCAAGGAAACACTGCATGTTGGTGAAGGGCATATTGAAGAAGGATCAGCCGAGTGGTTCTTGTGGGAGAACAACTCCATTTGGCTCACTAACTTCACACACCATCAGGCTTCCAAGCAGCTCTCAAGGAAACTCAGTTTTCACACTCTATGCTTAGTGCTCTATGAGTGCTTAGGACTGAAATGAAGCTTGGTCAACATCCCACACAAACGAATGCTCCACATGCGGGTTTCACATGCCACCAACTCCACATTCTCAGGCAACTTCAGCGCCACAGCCGTTTTCAGATAGCCCTCAATGCAAAGGCTCTAGATGCAAATATTGGTGTGAGAGCTAATTCAATCAAGGAAACACTGCATGTTGGTGAAGGGCATATTGAAGAAGGATCAGCCAAGTGGTTCTTGTGGGAGAACAACTCCATTTGGCTCACTAACTTCACACACCATCAGGCTTCCAAGCAGCTCTCAAGGAAACTCAGTTTTCACACTCTATGCTTAGTGCCCTTTGAGTGCATTATCTAGGAATGAACCTGGTAGAGCATCCCACACAAACGAATGCTCCACATGCGGGTTTCACATGCCACCAACTCCACATTCACAGGCAACTTCAGCGCCACAGCCGTTTTCAGATAGCCCTCAATGCAAAGGCTCTAGACGCAAATATTGGTGTGAGAGCTAATTCAATCAAGGAAACACTGCATGTTGGTGAAGGGCATATTGAAGAAGAATCAGCCGAGTGGTTCTTGTGGGAGAACAACTCCATTTGGCTCACTAACTTCACACACCATCAGGCTTCCAAGCAGCTCTCAAGGAAACTCAGTTTTCACACTCTATGCATAGTGCTCTATGTGTGCCTAGGACTGAAATGAAGCTTGGTCAGCATCCCACACAAACGAATGCTCCACATGCGGGTTTCACATGCCACCAACTCCACATTCACAGGCAACTTCAGCGCCACAGCCGTTTTCAGATAGCCCTCAATGCAAAGGCTCTAGACGCAAATATTGGTGTGAGAGGTAATTCAATCAAGGAAACACTGCATGTTGGTGAAGGGCATATTGAAGAAGAATCAGCCGAGTGGTTCTTGTGGGAGAACAACTCCATTTGGCTCACTAACTTCACACACCATCAGGCTTCCAAGCAGCTCTCAAGGAAACTCAGTTTTCACACTCTATGCTTAGTGCCCTTTGAGTGCATTATCTAGGAATGAACCTGGTGGAGCATCCCACACAAACGAATGCTCCACATGCGGGTTTCACATGCCACCAACTCCACATTCACAGGCAACTTCAGCGCCACAGCCGTTTTCAGATAGCCCTCAATGCAAAGGCTCTAGACGCAAATATTGGTGTGAGAGCTAATTCAATCAAGGAAACACTGCATGTTGGTGAAGGGCATATTGAAGAAGGATCAGCCGAGTGGTTCTTGTGGGAGAACAACTCCATTTGGCTCACTAACTTCACACACCATCAGGCTTCCAAGCAGCTCTCAAGGAAACTCAGTTTTCACACTCTATGCTTAGTGCCCTTTGAGTGCATTATCTAGGAATGAACCTGGTAGAGCATCCCACACAAACGAATGCTCCACATGCGGGTTTCACATGCCACCAACTCCACATTCACAGGCAACTTCAGCGCCACAGCCGTTTTCAGATAGCCCTCAATGCAAAGGCTCTAGACGCAAATATTGGTGTGAGAGCTAATTCAATCAAGGAAACACTGCATGTTGGTGAAGGGCATATTGAAGAAGGATCAGCCGAGTGGTTCTTGTGGGAGAACAACTCCATTTGGCTCACTAACTTCACACACCATCAGGCTTCCAAGCAGCTCTCAAGGAAACTCAGTTTTCACACTCTATGCTTAGTGCCCTTTGAGTGCATTATCTAGGAATGAACCTGGTAGAGCATCCCACACAAACGAATGCTCCACATGCGGTTTTCACATGCCACCAACTCCACATTCACAGGCAACTTCAGCGCCACAGCCGTTTTCAGATAGCCCTCAATGCAAAGGCTCTAGACGCAAATATTGGTGTGAGAGCTAATTCAATCAAGGAAACACTGCATGTTGGTGAAGGGCATATGAAGAAGGATCAGCCGAGTGGTTCTTGTGGGAGAACAACTCCATTTGGCTCACTAACTTCACACACCATCAGGCTTCCACGCAGCTCTCAAGGAAACTCAGTTTTCACACTCTATGCTTAGTGGCCTTTGAGTGCATTATCTAGGAATGAACCTGGTAGAGCATCCCACACAAACGATTGCTCCACATGCGGTTTTCACATGCCACCAACTCCACATTCACAGGCAACTTCAGCGCCACAGCCGTTTTCAGATAGCCCTCAATGCAAAGGCTCTAGACGCAAATATTGGTGTGAGAGCTAATTCAATCAAGGAAACACTGCATGTTGGTGAAGGGCATATTGAAGAAGGATCAGCCGAGTGGTTCTTGTGGGAGAACAACTCCATTTGGCTCACTAACTTCACACACCATCAGGCTTCCAAGCAGCTCTCAAGGAAACTCAGTTTTCACACTCTATGCTTAGTGCTCTATGAGTGCTTAGGACTGAAATGAAGCTTGGTCAACATCCCACACAAACGAATGCTCCACATGCGGGTTTCACATGCCACCAACTCCACATTCTCAGGCAACTTCAGCGCCACAGCCGTTTTCAGATAGCCCTCAATGCAAAGGCTCTAGATGCAAATATTGGTGTGAGAGCTAATTCAATCAAGGAAACACTGCATGTTGGTGAAGGGCATATTGAAGAAGGATCAGCCGAGTGGTTCTTGTGGGAGAACAACTCCATTTGGCTCACTAACTTCACACACCATCAGGCTTCCAAGCAGCTCTCAAGGAAACTCAGTTTTCACACTCTATGCTTAGTGCCCTTTGAGTGCATTATCTAGGAATGAACCTGGTAGAGCATCCCACACAAACGAATGCTCCACATGCGGGTTTCACATGCCACCAACTCCACATTCACAGGCAACTTCAGCGCCACAGCCGTTTTCAGATAGCCCTCAATGCAAAGGCTCTAGACGCAAATATTGGTGTGAGAGCTAATTCAATCAAGGAAACACTGCATGTTGGTGAAGGGCATATTGAAGAAGAATCAGCCGAGTGGTTCTTGTGGGAGAACAACTCCATTTGGCTCACTAACTTCACACACCATCAGGCTTCCAAGCAGCTCTCAAGGAAACTCAGTTTTCACACTCTATGCATAGTGCTCTATGTGTGCCTAGGACTGAAATGAAGCTTGGTCAGCATCCCACACAAACGAATGCTCCACATGCGGGTTTCACATGCCACCAACTCCACATTCACAGGCAACTTCAGCGCCACAGCCGTTTTCAGATAGCCCTCAATGCAAAGGCTCTAGACGCAAATATTGGTGTGAGAGGTAATTCAATCAAGGAAACACTGCATGTTGGTAAAGGGCATATTGAAGAAGAATCAGCCGAGTGGTTCTTGTGGGAGAACAACTCCATTTGGCTCACTAACTTCACACACCATCAGGCTTCCAAGCAGCTCTCAAGGAAACTCAGTTTTCACACTCTATGCTTAGTGCCCTTTGAGTGCATTATCTAGGAATGAACCTGGTAGAGCATCCCACACAAACGAATGCTCCACATGCGGGTTTCACATGCCACCAACTCCACATTCACAGGCAACTTCAGCGCCACAGCCGTTTTCAGATAGCCCTCAATGCAAAGGCTCTAGACGCAAATATTGGTGTGAGAGGTAATTCAATCAAGGAAACACTGCATGTTGGTGAAGGGCATATTGAAGAAGGATCAGCCGAGTGGTTCTTATGGGAGAACAACTCCATTTGGCTCACTAACTTCACACACCATCAGGCTTCCAAGCAGCTCTCAAGGAAACTCAGTTTTCACACTCTATGCTTAGTGCCCTTTGAGTGCATTATCTAGGAATGAACCTGGTAGAGCATCCCACACAAACGATTGCTCCACATGCGGGTTTCAGATGCCACCAACTCCACATTCACAGGCAACTTCAGCGCCACAGCTGTTTTCAGATAGCCCTCAATGCAAAGGCTCTAGACGCAAATATTGGTGTGAGAGCTAATTCAATCAAAGAAACACTGCATGTTGGTGAAGGGCATATTGAAGAAGGATCAGCCGAGTGGTTCTTGTGGGAGAACAACTCCATTTGGCTCACTAACTTCACACACCATCAGGCTTCCAAGCAGCTCTCAAGGAAACTCAGTTTTCACCCTCTATGCTTAGTGCTCTATGAGTGCTTAGGACTGAAATGAAGCTTGGTCAACATCATACACAAACGAATGCTCCACATGCGGGTTTCAGATGCCACCAACTCCACATTCTCAGGCAACTTCAGCGCCACAGCCGTTTTCAGATAGCCCTCAATGCAAAGGCTCTAGACGCAAATATTGATGTGAGAGCTAATTCAATCAAGGAAACACTGCATGTTGGTGAAGGGCATATTGAAGAAGAATCAGCCGAGTGGTTCTTGTGGGAGAACAACTCCATTTGGCTCACTAACTTCACACACCATCAGGCTTCCAAGCAGCTCTCAAGGAAACTCAGTTTTCACACTCTATGCTTAGTACTCTATGTGTTCCTAGGACTGAAATGAAGCTTGGTCAGCATCCCACACAAACGAATGCTCCACATGCGGGTTTCACATGCCACCAACTCCACATTCACAGGCAACTTCAGCGCCACAGCCGTTTTCAGATAGCCCTAAATGCAAAGGCTCTAGACGCAAATATTGGTGTGAGAGGTAATTCAATCAAGGAAACACTGCATGTTGGTGAAGGGCATATTGAAGAAGAATCAGCCGAGTGGTTCTTGTGGCAGAACAACTCCATTTGGCTCACTAACTTCACACACCATCAGGCTTCCAAGCAGCTCTCAAGGAAACTCAGTTTTCACACTCTATGCTTAGTGCCCTTTGAGTGCATTATCTAGGAATGAACCTGGTAGAGCATCCCACACAAACGAATGCTCCACATGCGGGTTTCACATGCCACCACCTCCACATTCACAGGCAACTTCAGCGCCACAGCCGTTTTCAGATAGCCCTCAATGCAAAGGCTCTAGACGCAAATATTGGTGTGAGAGCTAATTCAATCAAGGAAACACTGCATGTTGGTGAAGGGCATATTGAAGAAGGATCAGCTGAGTGGTTCTTGTGGGAGAACAACTCCATTTGGCTCACTAACTTCACACACCATCAGGCTTCCAAGCAGCTCTCAAGGAAACTCAGTTTTCACACTCTATGCTTAGTGCCCTTTGAGTGCATTATCTAGGAATGAACCTGGTAGAGCATCCCACACAAACGAATGCTCCACATGCGGGTTTCACATGCCACCAACTCCACATTCACAGGCAACTTCAGCGCCACAGCCGTTTTCAGATAGCCCTCCATGCAAAGGCTCTAGACGCAAATATTGGTGTGAGAGCTAATTCAATCAAGGAAACACTGCATGTTGGTGAAGGGCATATTGAAGAAGGATCAGCCGAGTGGTTCTTGTGGGAGAACAACTCCATTTGGCTCACTAACTTCACACACCATCAGGCTTCCAAGCAGCTCTCAAGGAAACTCAGTTTTCACACTCTATGCTTAGTGCCCTTTGAGTGCATTATCTAGGAATGAACCTGGTAGAGCATCCCACACAAACAAATGCTCCACATGCGGGTTTCACATGCCACCAACTCCACATTCACAGGCAACTTCAGCGCCACAGCTGTTTTCAGATAGCCCTCAATGCAAAGGCTCTAGACGCAAATATTGGTGTGAGAGCTAATTCAATCAAGGAAACACTGCATGTTGGTGAAGGGCATATTGAAGAAGGATCAGCCGAGTGGTTCTTGTGGCAGAACAACTCCATTTGGCTCACTAACTTCACACACCATCAGGCTTCCAAGCAGCTCTCAAGGAAACTCAGTTTTCACACTCTATATTTAGTGCCCTTTGAATGCATTATCTAGGAATGAACCTGGTAGAGCATCCCACACAAACGAATGCTCCACATGCGGGTTTCACATGCCACCAACTCCACATTCACAGGCAACTTCAGCGCCACAGCCGTTTTCAGATAGCCCTCAATGCAAAGGCTCTAGACGCAAATATTGGTGTGAGAGGTAATTCAATCAAGGAAACACTGCATGTTGGTGAAGGGCATATTGAAGAAGGATCAGTCGAGTGGTTCTTGTGGGAGAACAACTCCATTTGGCTCACTAACTTCACACACCATCAGGCTTCCAAGCATCTCTCAAGGAAACTCAGTTTTCACACTCTATGCTTAGTGCCCTTTGAGTGCATTATCTAGGAATGAACCTGGTAGAGCATCCCACACAAACGAATGTTCCACATGCGGGTTTCACATGCCACCAACTCCACATTCACAGGCAACTTCAGCGCCACAGCCGTTTTCAGATAGCCCTCAATGCAAAGGCTCTAGACGCAAATATTGGTGTGAGAGCTAATTCAATCAAGGAAACACTGCATGTTGGTGAAGGGCATATTGAAGAAGGATCAGCCGAGTGGTTCTTGTGGGAGAACAACTCCATTTGGCTCACTAACTTCACACACCATCAGGCTTCCAAGCAGCTCTCAAGGAAACTCAGTTTTCACACTCTATGCTTAGTGCCCTTTGAGTGCATTATCTAGGAATGAACCTGGTCGAGCATCCCACACAAACGATTGCTCCACATGCGGGTTTCAGATGCCACCAACTCCACATTCACAGGCAACTTCAGCGCCACAGCTGTTTTCAGATAGCCCTCAATGCAAAGGCTCTAGACGCAAATATTGGTGTGAGAGCTAATTCAATCAAAGAAACACTGCATGTTGGTGAAGGGCATATTGAAGAAGGATCAGCCGAGTGGTTCTTGTGGGAGAACAACTCCATTTGGCTCACTAACTTCACACACCATCAGGCTTCCAAGCAGCTCTCAAGGAAACTCAGTTTTCACACTCTATGCTTAGTGCTCTATGAGTGCTTAGGACTGAAATGAAGCTTGGTCAACATCCCACACAAACGAATGCTCCACATGCGGGTTTCACATGCCACCAACTCCACATTCTCAGGCAACTTCAGCGCCACAGCCGTTTTCAGATAGCCCTCAATGCAAAGGCTCTAGATGCAAATATTGGTGTGAGAGCTAATTCAATCAAGGAAACACTGCATGTTGGTGAAGGGCATATTGAAGAAGGATCAGCCGAGTGGTTCTTGTGGGAGAACAACTCCATTTGGCTCACTAACTTCACACACCATCAGGCTTCCAAGCAGCTCTCAAGGAAACTCAGTTTTCACACTCTATGCTTAGTGCCCTTTGTATGGCTAGGACTGAAATAAATCTTGGTCAGCATCCCACACAAACGAATGCTCCACATGCGGGTTTCACATGCCACCAACTCCACATTCACAGGCAACTTCAGCGCCACAGCCGTTTTCAGATAGCCCTCAATGCAAAGGCTCTAGACGCAAATATTGGTGTGAGAGCTAAATTCAATCAAGGAAACACTGCATGTTGGTGAAGGGCATATTGAAGAAGAATCAGCCGAGTGGTTCTTGTGGGAGAACAACTCCATTTGGCTCACTAACTTCACACACCATCAGGCTTCCAAGCAGCTCTCAAGGAAACTCAGTTTTCACACTCTATGCTTAGTGCTCTATGTGTTCCTAGGACTGAAATGAAGCTTGGTCAGCATCCCACACAAACGAATGCTCCACATGCGGGTTTCACATGCCACCAACTCCACATTCACAGGCAACTTCAGCGCCACAGCCGTTTTCAGATAGCCCTAAATGCAAAGGCTCTAGACGCAAATATTGGTGTGAGAGGTAATTCAATCAAGGAAACACTGCATGTTGGTGAAGGGCATATTGAAGAAGAATCAGCCGAGTGGTTCTTGTGGGAGAACAACTCCATTTGGCTCACTAACTTCACACACCATCAGGCTTCCAAGCAGCTCTCAAGGAAACTCAGTTTTCACACTCTATGCTTAGTGCCCTTTGAGTGCATTATCTAGGAATGAACCTGGTAGAGCATCCCACACAAACGAATGCTCCACATGCGGGTTTCACATGCCACCACCTCCACAATCACAGGCAACTTCAGCGCCACAGCCGTTTTCAGATAGCCCTCAA
Organism: Ochotona princeps; assembly: GCF_030435755.1. Taxonomy (NCBI): domain Eukaryota; kingdom Metazoa; phylum Chordata; class Mammalia; order Lagomorpha; family Ochotonidae; genus Ochotona; species Ochotona princeps. The sequence goes on along the minus strand of NW_026699979.1, from coordinate 55,147 downwards.
TGCAAAGGCTCTAGACGCAAATATTGGTGTGAGAGCTAATTCAATCAAGGAAACACTGCATGTTGGTGAAGGGCATATTGAAGAAGGATCAGCCGAGTGGTTCTTGTGGGAGAACAACTCCATTTGGCTCACTAACTTCACACACCATCAGGCTTCCAAGCAGCTCTCAAGGAAACTCAGTTTTCACACTCTATGCTTAGTGCTCTATGAGTGCTTAGGACTGAAATGAAGCTTGGTCAACATCCCACACAAACGAATGCTCCACATGCGGGTTTCACATGCCACCAACTCCACATTCTCAGGCAACTTCAGCGCCACAGCCGTTTTCAGATAGCCCTCAATGCAAAGGCTCTAGATGCAAATATTGGTGTGAGAGCTAATTCAATCAAGGAAACACTGCATGTTGGTGAAGGGCATATTGAAGAAGGATCAGCCGAGTGGTTCTTGTGGGAGAACAACTCCATTTGGCTCACTAACTTCACACACCATCAGGCTTCCAAGCAGCTCTCAAGGAAACTCAGTTTTCACACTCTATGCTTAGTGCCCTTTGAGTGCATTATCTAGGAATGAACCTGGTAGAGCATCCCACACAAACGAATGCTCCACATGCGGGTTTCACATGCCACCACCTCCACAATCACAGGCAACTTCAGCGCCACAGCCGTTTTCAGATAGCCCTCAATGCAAAGGCTCTAGACGCAAATATTGGTGTGAGAGCTAATTCAATCAAGGAAACACTGCATGTTGGTGAAGGGCATATTGAAGAAGGATCAGCCGAGTGGTTCTTGTGGGAGAACAACTCCATTTGGCTCACTAACTTCACACACCATCAGGCTTCCAAGCAGCTCTCAAGGAAACTCAGTTTTCACACTCTATGCTTAGTGCCCTTTGTATGGCTAGGACTGAAATAAATCTTGGTCAGCATCCCACACAAACGAATGCTCCACATGCGGGTTTCACATGCCACCAACTCCACATTCACAGGCAACTTCAGCGCCACAGCCGTTTTCAGATAGCCCTCAATGCAAAGGCTCTAGACGCAAATATTGGTGTGAGAGCTAAATTCAATCAAGGAAACACTGCATGTTGGTGAAGGGCATATTGAAGAAGAATCAGCCGAGTGGTTCTTGTGGGAGAACAACTCCATTTGGCTCACTAACTTCACACACCATCAGGCTTCCAAGCAGCTCTCAAGGAAACTCAGTTTTCACACTCTATGCTTAGTGCTCTATGTGTTCCTAGGACTGAAATGAAGCTTGGTCAGCATCCCACACAAACGAATGCTCCACATGCGGGTTTCACATGCCACCAACTCCACATTCACAGGCAACTTCAGCGCCACAGCCGTTTTCAGATAGCCCTAAATGCAAAGGCTCTAGACGCAAATATTGGTGTGAGAGGTAATTCAATCAAGGAAACACTGCATGTTGGTGAAGGGCATATTGAAGAAGAATCAGCCGAGTGGTTCTTGTGGGAGAACAACTCCATTTGGCTCACTAACTTCACACACCATCAGGCTTCCAAGCAGCTCTCAAGGAAACTCAGTTTTCACACTCTATGCTTAGTGCCCTTTGAGTGCATTATCTAGGAATGAACCTGGTAGAGCATCCCACACAAACGAATGCTCCACATGCGGGTTTCACATGCCACCACCTCCACAATCACAGGCAACTTCAGCGCCACAGCCGTTTTCAGATAGCCCTCAATGCAAAGGCTCTAGACGCAAATATTGGTGTGAGAGCTAATTCAATCAAGGAAACACTGCATGTTGGTGAAGGGCATATTGAAGAAGGATCAGCCGAGTGGTTCTTGTGGGAGAACAACTCCATTTGGCTCACTAACTTCACACACCATCAGGCTTCCAAGCAGCTCTCAAGGAAACTCAGTTTTCACACTCTATGCTTAGTGCCCTTTGTATGGCTAGGACTGAAATAAATCTTGGTCAGCATCCCACACAAACGAATGCTCCACATGCGGGTTTCACATGCCACCAACTCCACATTCACAGGCAACTTCAGCGCCACAGCCGTTTTCAGATAGCCCTCAATGCAAAGGCTCTAGACGCAAATATTGGTGTGAGAGCTAAATTCAATCAAGGAAACACTGCATGTTGGTGAAGGGCATATTGAAGAAGAATCAGCCGAGTGGTTCTTGTGGGAGAACAACTCCATTTGGCTCACTAACTTCACACACCATCAGGCTTCCAAGCAGCTCTCAAGGAAACTCAGTTTTCACACTCTATGCTTAGTGCTCTATGTGTTCCTAGGACTGAAATGAAGCTTGGTCAGCATCCCACACAAACGAATGCTCCACATGCGGGTTTCACATGCCACCAACTCCACATTCACAGGCAACTTCAGCGCCACAGCCGTTTTCAGATAGCCCTAAATGCAAAGGCTCTAGACGCAAATATTGGTGTGAGAGGTAATTCAATCAAGGAAACACTGCATGTTGGTGAAGGGCATATTGAAGAAGAATCAGCCGAGTGGTTCTTGTGGGAGAACAACTCCATTTGGCTCACTAACTTCACACACCATCAGGCTTCCAAGCAGCTCTCAAGGAAACTCAGTTTTCACACTCTATGCTTAGTGCCCTTTGAGTGCATTATCTAGGAATGAACCTGGTAGAGCATCCCACACAAACGAATGCTCCACATGCGGGTTTCACATGCCACCACCTCCACAATCACAGGCAACTTCAGCGCCACAGCCGTTTTCAGATAGCCCTCAATGCAAAGGCTCTAGACGCAAATATTGGTGTGAGAGCTAATTCAATCAAGGAAACACTGCATGTTGGTGAAGGGCATATTGAAGAAGGATCAGCCGAGTGGTTCTTGTGGGAGAACAACTCCATTTGGCTCACTAACTTCACACACCATCAGGCTTCCAAGCAGCTCTCAAGGAAACTCAGTTTTCACACTCTATGCTTAGTGCTCTATGAGTGCTTAGGACTGAAATGAAGCTTGGTCAACATCCCACACAAACGAATGCTCCACATGCGGGTTTCACATGCCACCAACTCCACATTCTCAGGCAACTTCAGCGCCACAGCCGTTTTCAGATAGCCCTCAATGCAAAGGCTCTAGATGCAAATATTGGTGTGAGAGCTAATTCAATCAAGGAAACACTGCATGTTGGTGAAGGGCATATTGAAGAAGGATCAGCCGAGTGGTTCTTGTGGGAGAACAACTCCATTTGGCTCACTAACTTCACACACCATCAGGCTTCCAAGCAGCTCTCAAGGAAACTCAGTTTTCACACTCTATGCTTAGTGCCCTTTGAGTGCATTATCTAGGAATGAACCTGGTAGAGCATCCCACACAAACGAATGCTCCACATGCGGGTTTCACATGCCACCACCTCCACAATCACAGGCAACTTCAGCGCCACAGCCGTTTTCAGATAGCCCTCAATGCAAAGGCTCTAGACGCAAATATTGGTGTGAGAGCTAATTCAATCAAGGAAACACTGCATGTTGGTGAAGGGCATATTGAAGAAGGATCAGCCGAGTGGTTCTTGTGGGAGAACAACTCCATTTGGCTCACTAACTTCACACACCATCAGGCTTCCAAGCAGCTCTCAAGGAAACTCAGTTTTCACACTCTATGCTTAGTGCCCTTTGTATGGCTAGGACTGAAATAAATCTTGGTCAGCATCCCACACAAACGAATGCTCCACATGCGGGTTTCACATGCCACCAACTCCACATTCACAGGCAACTTCAGCGCCACAGCCGTTTTCAGATAGCCCTCAATGCAAAGGCTCTAGACGCAAATATTGGTGTGAGAGCTAAATTCAATCAAGGAAACACTGCATGTTGGTGAAGGGCATATTGAAGAAGAATCAGCCGAGTGGTTCTTGTGGGAGAACAACTCCATTTGGCTCACTAACTTCACACACCATCAGGCTTCCAAGCAGCTCTCAAGGAAACTCAGTTTTCACACTCTATGCTTAGTGCTCTATGTGTTCCTAGGACTGAAATGAAGCTTGGTCAGCATCCCACACAAACGAATGCTCCACATGCGGGTTTCACATGCCACCAACTCCACATTCACAGGCAACTTCAGCGCCACAGCCGTTTTCAGATAGCCCTAAATGCAAAGGCTCTAGACGCAAATATTGGTGTGAGAGGTAATTCAATCAAGGAAACACTGCATGTTGGTGAAGGGCATATTGAAGAAGAATCAGCCGAGTGGTTCTTGTGGGAGAACAACTCCATTTGGCTCACTAACTTCACACACCATCAGGCTTCCAAGCAGCTCTCAAGGAAACTCAGTTTTCACACTCTATGCTTAGTGCCCTTTGAGTGCATTATCTAGGAATGAACCTGGTAGAGCATCCCACACAAACGAATGCTCCACATGCGGGTTTCACATGCCACCACCTCCACAATCACAGGCAACTTCAGCGCCACAGCCGTTTTCAGATAGCCCTCAATGCAAAGGCTCTAGACGCAAATATTGGTGTGAGAGCTAATTCAATCAAGGAAACACTGCATGTTGGTGAAGGGCATATTGAAGAAGGATCAGCCGAGTGGTTCTTGTGGGAGAACAACTCCATTTGGCTCACTAACTTCACACACCATCAGGCTTCCAAGCAGCTCTCAAGGAAACTCAGTTTTCACACTCTATGCTTAGTGCCCTTTGAGTGCATTATCTAGGAATGAACCTGGTAGAGCATCCCACACAAACGAATGCTCCACATGCGGGTTTCACATGCCACCACCTCCGCATTCACAGGCAACTTCAGCGCCACAGCCGTTTTCAGATAGCCCTCAATGCAAAGGCTCTAGACGCAAATATTGGTGTGAGAGCTAATTCAATCAAGGAAACACTGCATGTTGGTGAAGGGCATATTGAAGAAGGATCAGCCGAGTGGTTCTTGTGGGAGAACAACTCCATTTGGCTCACTAACTTCACACACCATCAGGCTTCCAAGCAGCTCTCAAGGAAACTCAGTTTTCACACTCTATGCTTAGTGCCCTTTGAGTGCATTATCTAGGAATGAACCTGGTAGAGCATCCCACACAAACAAATGCTCCACATGCGGGTTTCACAAGCCACCAACTCCACATTCACAGGCAACTTCAGCGCCACAGCCGTTTTCAGATAGCCCTCAATGCAAAGGCTCTAGACGCAAATATTGGTGTGAGAGGTAATTCAATCAAGGAAACACTGCATGTTGGTGAAGGGCATATTGAAGAAGGATCAGCCGAGTGGTTCTTGTGGGAGAACAACTCCATTTGGCTCACTAACTTCACACACCATCAGGCTTCCAAGCAGCTCTCAAGGAAACTCAGTTTTCACACTCTATATTTAGTGCCCTTTGAATGCATTATCTAGGAATGAACCTGGTAGAGCATCCCACACAAACGAATGCTCCACATGCGGGTTTCACATGCCACCAACTCCACATTCACAGGCAACTTCAGCGCCACAGCCGTTTTCAGATAGCCCTCAATGCAAAGGCTCTAGACGCAAATATTGGTGTGAGAGGTAATTCAATCAAGGAAACACTGCATGTTGGTGAAGGGCATATTGAAGAAGAATCAGCCGAGTGGTTCTTGTGGGAGAACAACTCCATTTGGCTCACTAACTTCACACACCATCAGGCTTCCAAGCAGCTCTCAAGGAAACTCAGTTTTCACACTCTATGCTTAGTGCCCTTTGAGTGCATTATCTAGGAATGAACCTGGTAGAGCATCCCACACAAACGAATGCTCCACATGCGGGTTTCACATGCCACCACCTCCACAATCACAGGCAACTTCAGCGCCACAGCCGTTTTCAGATAGCCCTCAATGCAAAGGCTCTAGACGCAAATATTGGTGTGAGAGCTAATTCAATCAAGGAAACACTGCATGTTGGTGAAGGGCATATTGAAGAAGGATCAGCCGAGTGGTTCTTGTGGGAGAACAACTCCATTTGGCTCACTAACTTCACACACCATCAGGCTTCCAAGCAGCTCTCAAGGAAACTCAGTTTTCACACTCTATGCTTAGTGCCCTTTGAGTGCATTATCTAGGAATGAACCTGGTAGAGCATCCCACACAAACGAATGCTCCACATGCGGGTTTCACATGCCACCACCTCCGCATTCACAGGCAACTTCAGCGCCACAGCCGTTTTCAGATAGCCCTCAATGCAAAGGCTCTAGACGCAAATATTGGTGTGAGAGCTAATTCAATCAAGGAAACACTGCATGTTGGTGAAGGGCATATTGAAGAAGGATCAGCCGAGTGGTTCTTGTGGGAGAACAACTCCATTTGGCTCACTAACTTCACACACCATCAGGCTTCCAAGCAGCTCTCAAGGAAACTCAGTTTTCACACTCTATGCTTAGTGCCCTTTGAGTGCATTATCTAGGAATGAACCTGGTAGAGCATCCCACACAACAAATGCTCCACATGCGGGTTTCACATGCCACCAACTCCACATTCACAGGCAACTTCAGCGCCACAGCTGTTTTCAGATAGCCCTCAATGCAAAGGCTCTAGACGCAAATATTGGTGTGAGAGCTAATTCAATCAAGGAAACACTGCATGTTGGTGAAGGGCATATTGAAGAAGGATCAGCCGAGTGGTTCTTGTGGCAGAACAACTCCATTTGGCTCACTAACTTCACACACCATCAGGCTTCCAAGCAGCTCTCAAGGAAACTCAGTTTTCACACTCTATATTTAGTGCCCTTTGAATGCATTATCTAGGAATGAACCTGGTAGAGCATCCCACACAAACGAATGCTCCACATGCGGGTTTCACATGCCACCAACTCCACATTCACAGGCAACTTCAGCGCCACAGCCGTTTTCAGATAGCCCTCAATGCAAAGGCTCTAGACGCAAATATTGGTGGGAGAGCTAATTCAATCAAGGAAACACTGCATGTTGGTGAAGGGCATATTGAAGAAGGATCAGTCGAGTGGTTCTTGTGGGAGAACAACTCCATTTGGCTCACTAACTTCACACACCATCAGGCTTCCAAGCAGCTCTCAAGGAAACTCAGTTTTCACACTCTATGCTTAGTGCCCTTTGAGTGCATTATCTAGGAATGAACCTGGTAGAGCATCCCACACAAACGAATGCTCCACATGCGGGTTTCACATGCCACCACCTCCGCATTCACAGGCAACTTCAGCGCCACAGCCGTTTTCAGATAGCCCTCAATGCAAAGGCTCTAGACGCAAATATTGGTGTGAGAGCTAATTCAATCAAGGAAACACTGCATGTTGGTGAAGGGCATATTGAAGAAGGATCAGCCGAGTGGTTCTTGTGGCAGAACAACTCCATTTGGCTCACTAACTTCACACACCATCAGGCTTCCAAGCAGCTCTCAAGGAAACTCAGTTTTCACACTCTATGCTTAGTGCCCTTTGAGTGCATTATCTAGGAATGAACCTGGTAGAGCATCCCACACAAACAAATGCTCCACATGCGGGTTTCACATGCCACCAACTCCACATTCACAGGCAACTTCAGCGCCACAGCTGTTTTCAGATAGCCCTCAATGCAAAGGCTCTAGACGCAAATATTGGTGTGAGAGCTAATTCAATCAAGGAAACACTGCATGTTGGTGAAGGGCATATTGAAGAAGGATCAGTCGAGTGGTTCTTGTGGGAGAACAACTCCATTTGGCTCACTAACTTCACACACCATCAGGCTTCCAAGCAGCTCTCAAGGAAACTCAGTTTTCACACTCTATGCTTAGTGCTCTATGTGTTCCTAGGACTGAAATGAAGCTTGGTCAGCATCCCACACAAACGAATGCTCCACATGCGGGTTTCACATGCCACCAACTCCACATTCACAGGCAACTTCAGCGCCACAGCCGTTTTCAGATAGCCCTAAATGCAAAGGCTCTAGACGCAAATATTGGTGTGAGAGGTAATTCAATCAAGGAAACACTGCATGTTGGTGAAGGGCATATTGAAGAAGAATCAGCCGAGTGGTTCTTGTGGGAGAACAACTCCATTTGGCTCACTAACTTCACACACCATCAGGCTTCCAAGCAGCTCTCAAGGAAACTCAGTTTTCACACTCTATGCTTAGTGCCCTTTGAGTGCATTATCTAGGAATGAACCTGGTAGAGCATCCCACACAAACGAATGCTCCACATGCGGGTTTCACATGCCACCACCTCCACAATCACAGGCAACTTCAGCGCCACAGCCGTTTTCAGATAGCCCTCAATGCAAAGGCTCTAGACGCAAATATTGGTGTGAGAGCTAATTCAATCAAGGAAACACTGCATGTTGGTGAAGGGCATATTGAAGAAGGATCAGCCGAGTGGTTCTTGTGGGAGAACAACTCCATTTGGCTCACTAACTTCACACACCATCAGGCTTCCAAGCAGCTCTCAAGGAAACTCAGTTTTCACACTCTATGCTTAGTGCCCTTTGAGTGCATTATCTAGGAATGAACCTGGTAGAGCATCCCACACAAACAAATGCTCCACATGCGGGTTTCACATGCCACCAACTCCACATTCACAGGCAACTTCAGCGCCACAGCTGTTTTCAGATAGCCCTCAATGCAAAGGCTCTAGACGCAAATATTGGTGTGAGAGCTAATTCAATCAAGGAAACACTGCATGTTGGTGAAGGGCATATTGAAGAAGGATCAGCCGAGTGGTTCTTGTGGGAGAACAACTCCATTTGGCTCACTAACTTCACACACCATCAGGCTTCCAAGCAGCTCTCAAGGAAACTCAGTTTTCACACTCTATATTTAGTGCCCTTTGAATGCATTATCTAGGAATGAACCTGGTAGAGCATCCCACACAAACGAATGCTCCACATGCGGGTTTCACATGCCACCAACTCCACATTCACAGGCAACTTCAGCGCCACAGCCGTTTTCAGATAGCCCTCAATGCAAAGGCTCTAGACGCAAATATTGGTGTGAGAGGTAATTCAATCAAGGAAACACTGCATGTTGGTGAAGGGCATATTGAAGAAGAATCAGCCGAGTGGTTCTTGTGGGAGAACAACTCCATTTGGCTCACTAACTTCACACACCATCAGGCTTCCAAGCAGCTCTCAAGGAAACTCAGTTTTCACACTCTATGCTTAGTGCCCTTTGAGTGCATTATCTAGGAATGAACCTGGTAGAGCATCCCACACAAACGAATGCTCCACATGCGGGTTTCACATGCCACCACCTCCACAATCACAGGCAACTTCAGCGCCACAGCCGTTTTCAGATAGCCCTCAATGCAAAGGCTCTAGACGCAAATATTGGTGTGAGAGCTAATTCAATCAAGGAAACACTGCATGTTGGTGAAGGGCATATTGAAGAAGGATCAGCCGAGTGGTTCTTGTGGGAGAACAACTCCATTTGGCTCACTAACTTCACACACCATCAGGCTTCCAAGCAGCTCTCAAGGAAACTCAGTTTTCACACTCTATGCTTAGTGCCCTTTGAGTGCATTATCTAGGAATGAACCTGGTAGAGCATCCCACACAAACGAATGTTCCACATGCGGGTTTCACATGCCACCACCTCCGCATTCACAGGCAACTTCAGCGCCACAGCCGTTTTCAGATAGCCCTCAATGCAAAGGCTCTAGACGCAAATATTGGTGTGAGAGCTAATTCAATCAAGGAAACACTGCATGTTGGTGAAGGGCATATTGAAGAAGGATCAGCCGAGTGGTTCTTGTGGGAGAACAACTCCATTTGGCTCACTAACTTCACACACCATCAGGCTTCCAAGCAGCTCTCAAGGAAACTCAGTTTTCACACTCTATGCTTAGTGCCCTTTGAGTGCATTATCTAGGAATGAACCTGGTAGAGCATCCCACACAAACAAATGCTCCACATGCGGGTTTCACATGCCACCAACTCCACATTCACAGGCAACTTCAGCGCCACAGCTGTTTTCAGATAGCCCTCAATGCAAAGGCTCTAGACGCAAATATTGGTGTGAGAGCTAATTCAATCAAGGAAACACTGCATGTTGGTGAAGGGCATATTGAAGAAGGATCAGCCGAGTGGTTCTTGTGGCAGAACAACTCCATTTGGCTCACTAACTTCACACACCATCAGGCTTCCAAGCAGCTCTCAAGGAAACTCAGTTTTCACACTCTATGCTTAGTGCCCTTTGAGTGCATTATCTAGGAATGAACCTGGTAGAGCATCCCACACAAACGAATGCTCCACATGCGGGTTTCACATGCCACCACCTCCACAATCACAGGCAACTTCAGCGCCACAGCCGTTTTCAGATAGCCCTCAATGCAAAGGCTCTAGACGCAAATATTGGTGTGAGAGCTAATTCAATCAAGGAAACACTGCATGTTGGTGAAGGGCATATTGAAGAAGGATCAGCCGAGTGGTTCTTGTGGGAGAACAACTCCATTTGGCTCACTAACTTCACACACCATCAGGCTTCCAAGCAGCTCTCAAGGAAACTCAGTTTTCACACTCTATGCTTAGTGCCCTTTGAGTGCATTATCTAGGAATGAACCTGGTAGAGCATCCCACACAAACGAATGCTCCACATGCGGGTTTCACATGCCACCACCTCCGCATTCACAGGCAATTTCAGCGCCACAGCCGTTTTCAGATAGCCCTCAATGCAAAGGCTCTAGACGCAAATATTGGTGTGAGAGCTAATTCAATCAAGGAAACACTGCATGTTGGTGAAGGGCATATTGAAGAAGGATCAGCCGAGTGGTTCTTGTGGGAGAACAACTCCATTTGGCTCACTAACTTCACACACCATCAGGCTTCCAAGCAGCTCTCAAGGAAACTCAGTTTTCACACTCTATGCTTAGTGCCCTTTGAGTGCATTATCTAGGAATGAACCTGGTAGAGCATCCCACACAAACAAATGCTCCACATGCGGGTTTCACATGCCACCAACTCCACATTCACAGGCAACTTCAGCGCCACAGCTGTTTTCAGATAGCCCTCAATGCAAAGGCTCTAGACGCAAATATTGGTGTGAGAGCTAATTCAATCAAGGAAACACTGCATGTTGGTGAAGGGCATATTGAAGAAGGATCAGCCGAGTGGTTCTTGTGGCAGAACAACTCCATTTGGCTCACTAACTTCACACACCATCAGGCTTCCAAGCAGCTCTCAAGGAAACTCAGTTTTCACACTCTATATTTAGTGCCCTTTGAATGCATTATCTAGGAATGAACCTGGTAGAGCATCCCACACAAACGAATGCTCCACATGCGGGTTTCACATGCCACCAACTCCACATTCACAGGCAACTTCAGCGCCACAGCCGTTTTCAGATAGCCCTCAATGCAAAGGCTCTAGACGCAAATATTGGTGTGAGAGCTAATTCAATCAAGGAAACACTGCATGTTGGTGAAGGGCATATTGAAGAAGGATCAGCCGAGTGGTTCTTGTGGGAGAACAACTCCATTTGGCTCACTAACTTCACACACCATCAGGCTTCCAAACAGCTCTCAAGGAAACTCAGTTTTCACACTCTATGCTTAGTGCCCTTTGAGTGCATTATCTAGGAATGAACCTGGTAGAGCATCCCACACAAACGAATGTTCCACATGCGGGTTTCACATGCCACCAACTCCACATTCACAGGCAACTTCAGCGCCACAGCCGTTTTCAGATAGCCCTCAATGCAAAGGCTCTAGACGCAAATATTGGTGTGAGAGCTAATTCAATCAAGGAAACTCTGCATGTTGGTGAAGAGCATATTGAAGAAGGATCAGCCGAGTGGTTCTTGTGGGAGAACAACTCCATTTGGCTCACTACACACACCATCAGGCTTCCAAGCAGCTCTCAAGGAAACTCAGTTTTCACACTCTATGCTTAGTGCCCTTTGAGTGCATTATCTAGGAATGAACCTGTTAGAGCATCCCACACAAACAAATGCTCCACATGCGGGTTTCACATGCCACCAACTCCACATTCACAGGCAACTTCAGCGCCACAGCCGTTTTCAGATAGCCCTCAATGCAAAGGCTCTAGACGCAAATATTGGTGTGAGAGCTAATTCAATCAAGGAAACACTGCATGTTGGTGAAGGGCATATTGAAGAAGGATCAGCCGAGTGGTTCTTGTGGGAGAACAACTCCATTTGGCTCACTAACTTCACACACCATTAGGCTTCCAAGCAGCTCTCAAGGAAACTCAGTTTTCACGCTCTATGCTTAGTGCTCTATGTGTTCCTAGGACTGAAATGAAGCTTTGTCAGCATCCCACACAAACGAATGCTCCACATGCGGGTTTCACATGCCACCAACTCCACATTCTCAGGCAACTTCAGCGCCACAGCCGTTTTCAGATAGCCCTCAATGCAAAGGCTCTAGACGCAAATATTGGTGTGAGAGCTAATTCAATCAAGGAAACACTGCATGTTGGTGAAGGGCATATTGAAGAAGGATCAGCCAAGTGGTTCTTGTGGGAGAACAACTCCATTTGGCTCACTAACTTCACACACCATCAGGCTTCCAAGCAGCTCTCAAGGAAACTCAGTTTTCACACTCTATGCTTAGTGCCCTTTGAGTGCATTATCTAGGAATGAACCTGGTAGAGCATCCCACACAAACGAATGCTCCACATGCGGGTTTCACATGCCACCAACTCCACATTCACAGGCAACTTCAGCGCCACAGCCGTTTTCAGATAGCCCTCAATGCAAAGGCTCTAGACGCAAATATTGGTGTGAGAGCTAATTCAATCAAGGAAACACTGCATGTTGGTGAAGGGCATATTGAAGAAGGATCAGCCGAGTGGTTCTTGTGGGAGAACAACTCCATTTGGCTCACTAACTTCACACACCATCAGGCTTCCAAGCAGCTCTCAAGGAAACTCAGTTTTCACACTCTATGCTTAGAGCTCTATGAGTGCCTAGGCCTGAAATGAAGCTTGGTCAGCATTCCACACAAACGAATGCTCCACATGCGGGTTTCACATGCCACCAACTCCACATTCTCAGGCAACTTCAGCGCCACAGCCGTTTTCAGATAGCCCTCAATGCAAAGGCTCTAGATGCAAATATTGGTGTGAGAGCTAATTCAATCAAGGAAACACTGCATGTTGGTGAAGGGCATATTGAAGAAGGATCAGCCGAGTGGTTCTTGTGGGAGAACAACTCCATTTGGCTCACTAACTTCACACACCATCAGGCTTCCAAGCAGCTCTCAAGGAAACTCAGTTTTCACACTCTATGCTTAGTGCCCTTTGAGTGCATTATCTAAGAATGAACCTGGTGGAGCATCCCACACAAACGAATGCTCCACATGCGGGTTTCACATGCCACCAACTCCACATTCACAGGCAACTTCAGCGCCACAGCCGTTTTCAGATAGCCCTCAATGCAAAGGCTCTAGACGCAAATATTGGTGTGAGAGCTAATTCAATCAAGGAAACACTGCATGTTGGTGAAGGGCATATTGAAGAAGGATCAGCCGAGTGGTTCTTGTGGGAGAACAACTCCATTTGGCTCACTAACTTCACACACCATCAGGCTTCCAAGCAGCTCTCAAGGAAACTCAGTTTTCACACTCTATGTTTAGTGCCCTTTGAATGCATTATCTAGGAATGAACCTGGTAGAGCATCCCACACAAACGAATGTTCCACATGCGGGTTTCACATGCCACCAACTCCACATTCACAGGCAACTTCAGCGCCACAGCCGTTTTCAGATAGCCCTCAATGCAAAGGCTCTAGAAGCAAATATTGGTGTGAGAGCTAATTCAATCAAGGAAACACTGCATGTTGGTGAAGGGCATATTGAAGAAGGATCAGCCGAGTGGTTCTTGTGGGAGAACAACTCCATTTGGCTCACTACACACACCATCAGGCTTCCAAGCAGCTCTCAAGGAAACTCAGTTTTCACACTCTATGCTTAGTGCTCTATGTGTTCCTAGGACTGAAATGAAGCTTTGTCAGCATCCCACACAAACGAATGCTCCACATGCGGGTTTCACATGCCACCAACTCCACATTCTCAGGCAACTTCAGCGCCACAGCCGTTTTCAGATAGCCCTCAATGCAAAGGCTCTAGACGCAAATATTGGTGTGAGAGCTAATTCAATCAAGGAAACACTGCATGTTGGTGAAGGGCATATTGAAGAAGGATCAGCCGAGTGGTTCTTGTGGCAGAACAACTCCATTTGGCTCACTAACTTCACACACCATCAGGCTTCCAAGCAGCTCTCAAGGAAACTCAGTTTTCACACTCTATGCTTAGTGCCCTTTGAGTGCATTATCTAGGAATGAACCTGGTAGAGCATCCCACACAAACGAATGCTCCACATGCGGGTTTCACATGCCACCAACTCCACATTCACAGGCAACTTCAGCACCAAGGCCGTTTTCAGATAGCCCTCAATGCAAAGGCTCTAGACGCAAATATTGGTGTGAGAGCTAATTCAATCAAGGAAACACTGCATGTTGGTGAAGGGCATATTGAAGAAGGATCAGCCGAGTGGTTCTTGTGGGAGAACAACTCCATTTGGCTCACTAACTTCACACACCATCAGGCTTCCAAGCAGCTCTCAAGGAAACTCAGTTTTCACACTCTAAGCTTAGTGCCCTTTGAGTGCATTATCTAGGAATGAACCTGGTAGAGCATCCCACACAAACGAATGCTCCACATGCGGGTTTCACATGCCACCAACTCCACATTCACAGGCAACTTCAGCGCCACAGCCGTTTTCAGATAGCCCTCAATGCAAAGGCTCTAGAAGCAAATATTGGTGTGAGAGCTAATTCAATCAAGGAAACACTGCATGTTGGTGAAGGGCATATTGAAGAAGGATCAGCCGAGTGGTTCTTGTGGGAGAACAACTTCATTTGGCTCACTGCATACACCATCAGGCTTCCAAGCAGCTCTCAAGGAAACTCAGTTTTCACACTCTATGCTTAGTGCTCTATGTGTTCCTAGGACTGAAATGAAGCTTTGTCAGCATGCCACACAAACGAATGCTCCACATGCGGGTTTCACATGCCACCAACTCCACATTCTCAGGCAACTTCAGCGCCACAGCCGTTTTCAGATAGCCCTCAATGCAAAGGCTCTAGATGCAAATATTGGTGTGAGAGCTAATTCAATCAAGGAAACACTGCATGTTGGTGAAGGGCATATTGAAGAAGGATCAGCCGAGTGGTTCTTGTGGGAGAACAACTCCATTTGGCTCACTAACTTCACACACCATCAGGCTTCCAAGCAGCTCTCAAGGAAACTCAGTTTTCACACTCTATGCTTAGTGCCCTTTGAGTGCATTATCTAGGAATGAACCTGGTAGAGCATCCCACACAAACGAATGCTCCACATGCGGGTTTCACATGCCACCAACTCCACATTCACAGGCAACTTCAGCACCACAGCCGTTTTCAGATAGCCCTCAATGCAAAGGCTCTAGAAGCAAATATTGGTGTGAGAGCTAATTCAATCAAGGAAACACTGCATGTTGGTGAAGGGCATATTGAAGAAGGATCAGCCGAGTGGTTCTTGTGGGAGAACAACTCCATTTGGCTCACTACACACACCATCAGGCTTCCAAGCAGCTCTCAAGGAAACTCAGTTTTCACACTCTATGCTTAGTGCTCTATGTGTTCCTAGGACTGAAATGAAGCTTTGTCAGCATCCCACACAAACGAATGCTCCACATGCGGGTTTCACATGCCACCAACTCCACATTCTCAGGCAACTTCAGCGCCACAGCCGTTTTCAGATAGCCCTCAATGCAAAGGCTCTAGACGCAAATATTGGTGTGAGAGCTAATTCAATCAAGGAAACACTGCATGTTGGTGAAGGGCATATTGAAGAAGGATCAGCCGAGTGGTTCTTGTGGCAGAACAACTCCATTTGGCTCACTAACTTCACACACCATCAGGCTTCCAAGCAGCTCTCAAGGAAACTCAGTTTTCACACTCTATGCTTAGTGCCCTTTGAGTGCATTATCTAGGAATGAACCTGGTAGAGCATCCCACACAAACGAATGCTCCACATGCGGGTTTCACATGCCACCAACTCCACATTCACAGGCAACTTCAGCACCAAGGCCGTTTTCAGATAGCCCTCAATGCAAAGGCTCTAGACGCAAATATTGGTGTGAGAGCTACTTCAATCAACGAAACACTGCATGTTGGTGAAGGGCATATTGAAGAAGGATCAGCCAAGTGGTTCTTGTGGGAGAACAACTCCATTTGGCTCACTAACTTCACACACCATCAGGCTTCCAAGCAGCTCTCAAGGAAACTCAGTTTTCACACTCTATGTTTAGTGCCCTTTGAATGCATTATCTAGGAATGAACCTGGTAGAGCATCCCACACAAACGAATGTTCCACATGCGGGTTTCACATGCCACCAACTCCACATTCACAGGCAACTTCAGCGCCACAGCCGTTTTCAGATAGCCCTCAATGCAAAGGCTCTAGATGCAAATATTGGTGTGAGAGCTAATTCAATCAAGGAAACACTGCATGTTGGTGAAGGGCATATTGAAGAAGGATCAGCCGAGTGGTTCTTGTGGGAGAACAACTCCATTTGGCTCACTAACTTCACACACCATCAGGCTTCCAAGCAGCTCTCAAGGAAACTCAGTTTTCACACTCTATGCTTAGTGCCCTTTGAGTGCATTATCTAGGAATGAACCTGGTAGAGCATCCCACACAAACGAATGCTCCACATGCGGGTTTCACATGCCACCAACTCCACATTCACGGGCAACTTCAGCGCCACAGCCATTTTCAGATAGCCCTCAATGCAAAGGCTCTAGACGCAAATATTGATGTGAGAGCTAATTCAATCAAGGAAACACTGCATGTTGGTGAAGGGCATATTGAAGAAGGATCAGCCGAGTGGTTCTTGTGGGAGAACAACTCCATTTGGCTCACTAACTTCACACACCATCAGGCTTCCAAGCAGCTCTCAAGGAAACTCAGTTTTCACACTCTATGCTTAGAGCTCTATGAGTGCCTAGGCCTGAAATGAAGCTTGGTCAGCATTCCACACAAACGAATGCTCCACATGCGGGTTTCACATGCCACCAACTTCACATTCTCAGGCAACTTCAGCGCCACAGCCGTTTTCAGATAGCCCTCAATGCAAAGGCTCTAGACGCAAATATTGGTGTGAGAGCTAATTCAATCAAGGAAACACTGCATGTTGGTGAAGGGCATATTGAAGAAGGATCAGCCGAGTGGTTCTTGTGGGAGAACAACTCCATTTGGCTCACTAACTTCACACACCATCAGGCTTCCAAGCAGCT
This sequence comes from Ochotona princeps, assembly GCF_030435755.1. Classification (NCBI taxonomy): domain Eukaryota; kingdom Metazoa; phylum Chordata; class Mammalia; order Lagomorpha; family Ochotonidae; genus Ochotona; species Ochotona princeps. Next base: position 37,946 of record NW_026699979.1, on the reverse strand, counting down.
CTCAAGGAAACTCAGTTTTCACACTCTATGCTTAGTGCCCTTTGAGTGCATTATCTAAGAATGAACCTGGTAGAGCATCCCACACAAACGAATGCTCCACATGCGGGTTTCACATGCCACCAACTCCACATTCACAGGCAACTTCAGCGCCACAGCCGTTTTCAGATAGCCCTCAATGCAAAGGCTCTAGACGCAAATATTGGTGTGAGAGCTAATTCAATCAGGAGGAGAAAAAGATGGCCGACTGCAGAGAGCTGGTGTAGGGTGGAGTAGGGAAGGAGGGGAGCCGATCCAGCAGAGAAACAGGCCAGGAGGTGCGAAACTGTAGGGAGAAGAACGAGAAGGTCACTGGAGTTCACTAAAGCAAGAAGATCTACACAGCGTGAAGGAACAGCCGCAAAAAGTAGGAAAGAAAATACAGCACGCTGCGAGAAACCTGGTGAGTCACGATCCCAGGCAGGGGGAAGGCGGCGGAGGCTCAACCGCCCCAGGGAAAACAGAGGCGGCCGGAAGGATAGGCGCCCACACCGACAGGGGCACCAGTCCCCTGGAAGGCAGGAGCCCCCAGAGGAGGCTACTGGACTGATCATTGGGTGCATCATCCCTGCAGAAGTGGAGGAAAAGCAGGGGAGATTTCCCAGAGGCTTGCCTATCCACTGCTCAACGGCTGTGGGAGAGTGCAGAGGGAACAGGAGCAGCACTGTGGGACTGGGGCTCAGAGATCCCCATATCGGCTCCGAGCTGTGGACTGGCTGCGGGAGAGTCAGTGGATCCTGTTGCTGGACTAGCCCTGAGCCCCAGAGGCTGGGCAACGCTCGACAGGGCCTCACGTCCTGGTCAGAGGAGCAGACTAGTGGGGGCACATCTCACCTCAAGGGCTCTGTGCCTCTCAGAGATCCGCTTCTACCCTTGAGAGAGTGCAGCTGAGGAAGTGGCTTCTTCAGGGCAGAGTCCCCAGCTGGGCTCAGCTAGAGAGGCCAGACCAGAGCGGGCTCAGCTGAACTGGCCGGACAGGTTTTCCCAGCAGGAGCCCACTCGGAAAGACCTGCCTGCGGTGTTGCAGCCCTCAGCGGAGCAGCGCTTCCGAGTTTGGCACTGGGGCCGCGGAGATTTCCAGCCCAGCACAGGCCGGGGTTGGGGATTTTAGACTCCGAGCAGCAGGAGCCCCTGCTGTGCTAACCTCAAGCCCTGAAGGAGAGTCTCGGCTCAGCACTGAGGCGGAGACCCCCGCTGTATTAGCCTTGTGACCCAAAGCCCAGGCGCGGCTCAGCAGAGTGAATCTGTAGGGCACTGCCTTTGAGAGGGAGCCACAGGGGAAGGGGCCTGGCACTGGGGCTGGCCCACAAAGCCTCCTGACCCAGCTTAGGGCTGTGATCTACAGACCCTGAAAGCAGCTGGTGACTCAGGCAGTAAGCCCTGCTGGGCTCAGCCGGAGACCCCAAACCAGAGCCGGCTCAGCTGAATCACCGCTAAAATCTCAAAACAACAAGAAGCAAAAACACAATGAGGAGAAGTATCAGAAAAAGCAATGACCCAGAGGAAAGATCAAGCACTCCCTCCCAATACAACCAAAAACTAATCTCAATATCTGAGATGCAAGATGAAGACATAGAGGAACTATCAGATAAGGACTTTAAGAAGCTAATGATGAAATTCGTCAGAGAGAGTGAAAAGCGCTGGGAAGAGTCTAAGGCATTCGAAAACCATATCACCTGCAGAAATAAATCAAATCAAAAAGGGAATCCTCGATATAGAGCACAAAATTGAAAGCCTAACCAACAGAATGAACACAGCAGAGGACAGAATATCAGAATTGGAAGACAATCAGAATGAAAGGCAGCAGCTCATCAAACAGTTGGAGACAAATCTAGAGAAAGCCAATAGGTCCATACAGGAAATGAAAGACAACCTCAAAAAATCAAATATTAGAATAATAGGCCTTCCTGAAGGAGTGGAAAAGGAGACAGGCTTGCAACGGGTGCTCAATGAGATAATACAGGAGAACTTCCAGAATATTGGAAACATAAATCCAGCACAAATCCAGGAAGGGCAAAGAACCCCCAGGAGATACGACCCAAACAAATCGTCTCCCAGACATGTGGTCCTCAAGCTACCTTCAAGTGAACACAAGGAAACCATTCTAAGACAAGTAAGAAAAAAGGATAAGATTACTTTCAGGGGAAGGGAAATCAGGATCACAGCCGACCTATCAGAAGAAACGCTCCAAGCAAGGAGAGAATGGGGTAAAACCTATCAAATCCTGAAACAAAACAACTGCCAACCAAGAATAATGTACCCAGCAAAGCTCTCATTTATATTTGAGAATGAAATTAAATACTTCAACAGTAAAGAGAAACTCGAAGAATACATCAACACGAAACCAGTTCTGGAAAATCTCCTCAGGAAGGTGCTAAACCCAGAAAGAAAAAATACAAACCAAAATCAAAGACGGCAAATGGGAAGACCTCCCCACTAAAATCCATACAAGAAAAGTCAACCAATCAAGAACTCTACTAGTCGCAAATACACACTTGCATACTTACACTCATGGCAGCCCAAAACCAATTCCTTTCAATATTATCTCTAAACACAAATGGCTTAAACTCACCAATCAAAAGGCATAGATTAACGGAATGGATCATCAAACAGCACCCAACTATATGTTGTCTACAAGAGACACATCTAACCAGAAAATCCTGTAAGAAATTTAAAGTGAAAGGATGGAAAAAGACATTTCATGCCAATGGACGAGAAAAAAAGGCTGGCGTAGCTGTTCTAATCTCAGATGACCTAGACTTCAAGCTGACAGACATCAAAAAGGACAGAGAAGGACATTATATATTGGTGAAGGGACTGATCCATCAAGAAGTAATTACAATCGTGAACATATATGCACCTAATTCCAATGCGCCTAGCTTCGTGAAGCAACTACTTACAGACTTAAGGGGAGACATAGATACACACACAATAATAGTGGGTGATCTTAACACCCCACTAACAACTATAGACAGATCAACAAAACAAAAACTCAACAAAGAAACAACAGAGCTCGTACAAACATTAGAACAACTAGACTTGGTAGACATTTATAGAATTTTTTATCCTAAGACCACAGATTATACATTTTTTTCAGCAGTGCATGGCACCTTCTCCAGGATCGACCACATAATAGGACACAAAGCAAATCTAAATAACTTCAAAAAGATAGGAATCATACCATGTACCCTCTCAGACCACCACGGAATGAAACTGGAAATCAGCAATTCAAAATGTCCCAGGAAATATAGAAACTCTTGGAGGCTGAACAATATGCTATTAAACGAACAATGGGTCAGGGAAGAAATTAAAGATGAGATCAAAAAATTTATGGAAACCAATGAAAACTCTGACACAACATTCCAAAACTTGTGGGACACTGCCAAAGCAGTGCTACGGGGTAAACTCATCGCAATTGGAGCTCATGTCAAGGCCCAAGAGAGTCGCCAAATACAGGAACTAACCACACACCTCCAGGAATTGGAAAAGCAGCAGCAGATGAGCCCCACACACAACAGGAAACAAGAAATCATCAAAACAAGGGAGGAAATCAACCAGATAGAAATAAAAAAAACCATACACAAAATCAACGAATCAAAAAGCTGGTTTTTTGAAAAGATAAACAAAATAGACACCCCGCTGGCCCGTCTGACAAAGAAAAAACAAGAGAAAGCAAAAATTAACAGCATCAAAGATGAAAAAGGCAACATAACAACAGACATTACAACCATTAAGAACATAATCAGAAATTACTACAAAGCACTGTATTCCAACAAATCAGAAGACCACCAAGAAATGGAAAAGTTCTTAGACTCACACAACCTGCCAAAACTTAGCCCAGAGGCAACAATCAACCTGAACAAACCCATAACTGAAGCAGAGATTGAATCAGTGATTAAAGACCTCCCAACAAAGAAAAGCCCAGGCCCAGACGGCTTCACTACAGAATTCTACAAAACATTCCGAACAGAACTAACTCCAATCCTCTACAAACTCTTCAAAACAATAGAAAAGGAAGCAACCCTTCCAAACTCATTCTATGAAGCCAACATTACCTTAATCCCAAAACCGGGCAGAGATCCTACAGAGAAAGAAAACTACAGACCTATCTCTTTGATGAACATTGATGCTAAGATTCTCAACAAAATCCTAGCCAACAGAATTCAAAAACACATCAGACAGATCATTCATCCAGATCAAGTAGGATTCATCCCTGGAATGCAGGGATGGTTCAACATTCGCAAATCCATAAATGTGATACACCACATCCAAAAACTGAAAAACAAGAATCACATGATAGTATCAATAGATGCAGAAAAAGCTTTCGACAAAATTCAGCACAACTTCCTGCTAAAGACCCTAACCAAGGTAGGCATAGATGGAAAAATCCACAACATAATCAAAGCAATATATGAAAAACCCAATGCCAGCATCATACTGAATGGAGAAAAACTGGAACACTTCCCACTGAGATCTGGAACAAGACAGGGATGTCCGCTTTCTCCGCTGCTATTCAACATAGTTCTAGAGGTACTCGCTGAGGCCATAAGACAAGAAAAAGAAATCAAAGGAATCCAAATGGGAAATGAAGAAGTCAAGCTTTCACTATATGCAGATGACATGATTCTTTATATGGAAGAGCCAAAAGGCTCAACACAGAGACTACTAGAACTTATACGAGAGTTCGGTAGAGTGGCAGGGTACAAAATTAATGAACAAAAATCAACAGCCATAGTGTATGCTAACAGCCCCAAGTTGGAAAAAGATCTAACCAGAAAGATACCATTCAAAGTAACAAAGGAAAGCATGAAGTATCTGGGAATTAACCTAACCAAAAATGTAGGAGACCTATTTGAGGAAAACTACAAACTACTTAAAAAAGAAATTGAACAAGATCTAGAAAGATGGAGTAACATCCCATGCTCCTGGATAGGTAAAATCAATATAATTAAAATGTCTATACTGCCAAAGGCAATATATACATTCAACGCAATCCCAATCAAATTGCCCAAAACATTCTTCACAGACCTGGAAACAATGATCCAAAGGTTCATCTGGAAACACAAAAAACCACGAATAGCTAGAACCATTCTCAAGAACAGGAAGTTAGCAGGGGGAATCACAGTTCCGGACCTCTGGACATACTATAGGGCAGTGGTTATCAAAACAGCCTGGTACTGGCACAAAAATAGAGAAGAAGATCAATGGAGCAGAATAGAAACACCAGATGGGAACCCACAGAAATACAGCCAAATAATCTTTGACAAAAAGACAAACGACAACCCAGGCAAATGGGAAGGTCTGTTCAATAAATGCTGTTGGGACAACTGGTTGATAGCCTGCAGAAACAAAAAGATAGACCCACATCTCTCACCATATACTAAGATCAAATCCAAATGGATAAAAGATTTAAACCTACATGCAGAAACCTTCAAACTTTTGGAAGAAAATGTTGGAAACACACTGGAACACTTAGGGGTAGGCCCTCACTTCCTAAAAAAGACTCCAAATGCAGTAGAAATCAAGACCAAAATAAACAATTGGGACCTCATCAAACTAAGAAGCTTCTGTACAGCTAGAGAAACAATCAACAAAGTAAAAAGGCAACCCACAGAATGGGAGAAGATCTTTGCACACGACTTAGGTGATAGGGGGCTGATCTCCAGAATATACAAAGAGCTACAAAACAACCAAAATGTCAAAACAAACAAGCCACTCAAGAAATGGGCACGGGAAATGGGCAAACACTTCACAAAGGAACAAACCCAAATGGCAAATAAACATATGAAAAAATGCTCAAGTTCCCTGGCAATAAGGGAAATCCAAATTAAAACATCAATGAGGTACCACCTAACGCCGGTAAGACTGGCCCACATGAATAAAAGCACCAACAACACTTGTTGGCGAGGTTGCGGGGAAAAGGGAACCCTACTCCACTGCTGGTGGGGCTGCAGGCTGGTACAGCCTCTATGGAAATCAGTATGGAGAACATTCAAACAACTCAAATACAACATACCGTATGACCCGGCAATAGCACTCCTAGGAATATATCCAGAACACTTGTTTTATGAGAAACCAACATGCACTCCTATGCTCATAGCAGCACAATCAGTAATTGCAAAGACATGGAAGCAACCAAAATGCCCATCAACAGAGGATTGGATAAGAAAGCTATGGTTCATCTACTCCATGGAATACTACTCAGCTATTAAACAAAACAAAATGCAGTTCTTTGTGGCCAAATGGGCCAAACTGGAAACCATAATGCTAAGGGAAATGAGCCAATCCCAAAAGGTTAAATACCACATGTTTGCCTTAATTTAAGAGGACACGATGTTATGTATAACAAGTTATGTTATGAATGTTATATGTTGTGTATAAACCTAAATTGAAATGTCAATGAGGTGGTCACAGAAGGTGGATAAGAAATCGCATTTACTTTTACCATATTGGTTACTCGTTACTATGTCAATTAATTCCATGGTGATGTAAATTTTTGCTGATGGTATGTTGGAGCTTTTAATTGATCGGGATGATAGTCTGCTGGCTCTGTCTTCAGACCAGAGAGTGTATACCTAAGAAGCCGTTGAACTTATCTGGACAATAAGATGCTGGACTCTATGTTTGGTATATGCTTGCAATGGGGGAATCTCAACTGAACTTGAACTGTGGTTATGCAACAAGGTGGAGGAATCCACCATGGTGGGAGGGGTTGGGGAGGGGTGGGGAGAATCCCAGTACCTATGAAACTGTGTCACATAATACAATGTAATTAATGAATTTAAAATAAAATTAAAAAAAAAAATAAAATAAAGAGAGCTAATTCAATCAAGGAAACACTGCATGTTGGTGAAGGGCATATTGAAGAAGGATCAGCCGAGTGGTTCTTGTGGGAGAACAACTCCATTTGGCTCACTAACTTCACACACCATCAGGCTTCCAAGCAGCTCTCAAGGAAACTCAGTTTTCACACTCTATGCTTAGTGCCCTTTGAGTGCATTATCTAGGAATGAACCTGGTCGAGCATCCCACACAAACGAATGCTCCACATGCGGGTTTCACATGCCACCAACTCCACATTCACAGGCAACTTCAGCGCCACAGCCGTTTTCAGATAGCCCTCAATGCAAAGGCTCTAGACGCAAATATTGGTGTGAGAGCTAATTCAATCAAGGAAACACTGCATGTTGGTGAAGGGCATATTGAAGAAGGATCAGCCGAGTGGTTCTTGTGGGAGAACAACTCCATTTGGCTCACTAACTTCACACACCATCAGGCTTCCAAGCAGCTCTCAAGGAAACTCAGTTTTCACATTCTATGTTTAGTGCCCTTTGAGTGCATTATCTAGGAATGAACCTGGTAGAGCATGCCACACAAACGAATGCTCCACATGCGGGTTTCACATGCCACCAACTCCACATTCACAGGCAACTTCAGCGCCACAGCCGTTTTCAGATAGCCCTCAATGCAAAGGCTCTAGACGCAAATATTGGTGTGAGAGCTAATTCAATCAAGGAAACACTGCATGTTGGTGAAGGGCATATTGAAGAAGGATCAGCCGAGTGGTTCTTGTGGGAGAACAACTGCATTTGGCTCACTAACTTCACACACCATTAGGCTTCCAAGCAGCTCTCAAGGAAACTCAGTTTTCACGCTCTATGCTTAGTGCTCTATGTGTTCCTAGGACTGAAATGAAGCTTTGTCAGCATCCCACACAAACGAATGCTCCACATGCGGGTTTCACATGCCACCAACTCCACATTCTCAGGCAACTTCAGCGCCACAGCCGTTTTCAGATAGCCCTCAATGCAAAGGCTCTAGACGCAAATATTGGTGTGAGAGCTAATTCAATCAAGGAAACACTGCATGTTGGTGAAGGGCATATTGAAGAAGGATCAGCCGAGTGGTTCTTGTGGTAGAACAACTCCATTTGGCTCACTAACTTCACACACCATCAGGCTTCCAAGCAGCTCTCAAGGAAACTCAGTTTTCACACTCTATGCTTAGTGCGCTTTGAGTGCATTATCTAGGAATGAACCTGGTAGAGCATCCCACACAAACGAATGCTCCACATGCGGGTTTCACATGCCACCAACTCCACATTCACAGGCAACTTCAGCGCCACAGCCGTTTTCAGATAGCCCTCAATGCAAAGGCTCTAGACGCAAATATTGGTGTGAGAGCTAATTCAATCAAGGAAACACTGCATGTTGGTGAAGGGCATATTGAAGAAGGATCAGCCGAGTGGTTCTTGTGGGAGAACAACTCCATTTGGCTCACTAACTTCACACACCATCAGGCTTCCAAGCAGCTCTCAAGGAAACTCAGTTTTCACACTCTATGTTTAGTGCCCTTTGAATGCATTATCTAGGAATGAACCTGGTAGAGCATCCCACACAAACGAATGTTCCACATGCGGGTTTCACATGCCACAAACTGCACATTCACAGGCAACTTCAGCGCCACAGCCGTTTTCAGATAGCCCTCAATGCAAAGGCTCTAGACGCAAATATTGGTGTGAGAGCTAATTCAATCAAAGAAACACTGCATGTTGGTGAAGGGCATATTGAAGAAGGATCAGCCGAGTGGTTCTTGTGGGAGAACAACTCCATTTGGCTCACTACACACACCATCAGGCTTCCAAGCAGCTCTCAAGGAAACTCAGTTTTCACGCTCTATGCTTAGTGCTCTATGTGTTCCTAGGACTGAAATGAAGCTTTGTCAGCATCCCACACAAACGAATGCTCCACATGCGGGTTTCACATGCCACCAACTCCACATTCTCAGGCAACTTCAGCGCCACAGCCGTTTTCAGATAGCCCTCAATGCAAAGGCTCTAGACGCAAATATTGGTGTGAGAGCTAATTCAATCAAGGAAACACTGCATGTTGGTGAGGGCATATTGAAGAAGGATCAGCCGAGTGGTTCTTGTGGGAGAACAACTCCATTTGGCTCACTAACTTCACACACCATCAGGCTTCCAAGCAGCTCTCAAGGAAACTCAGTTTTCACACTCTATGCTTAGTGCCCTTTGAGTGCATTATCTAGGAATGAACCTGGTAGAGCATCCCACACAAACGAATGCTCCACATGCGGGTTTCACATGCCACCAACTCCACATTCACAGGCAACTTCAGCGCCACAGCCGTTTTCAGATAGCCCTCAATGCAAAGGCTCTAGACGCAAATATTGGTGTGAGAGTTAATTCAATCAAGGAAACACTGCATGTTGGTGAAGGGCATATTGAAGAAGGATCAGCCGAGTGGTTCTTGTGGGAGAACAACTCCATTTGGCTCACTAACTTCACACACCATCAGGCTTCCAAGCAGCTCTCAAGGAAACTCAGTTTTCACACTCTATGCTTAGTGCCCTTTGAGTGCATTATCTAGGAATGAACCTGGTAGAGCATCCCACACAAACGAATGCTCCACATGCGGGTTTCACATGCCACCAACTCCACATTCACAGGCAACTTCAGCGCCACAGCCGTTTTCAGATAGCCCTCAATGCAAAGGCTCTAGACGCAAATATTGGTGTGAGAGCTAATTCAATCAAGGAAACACTGCATGTTGGTGAAGGGCATATTGAAGAAGGATCAGCCGAGTGGTTCTTGTGGGAGAACAACTCCATTTGGCTCACTAACTTCACACACCATCAGGCTTCCAAGCAGCTCTCAAGGAAACTCAGTTTTCACACTCTATGCTTAGTGCCCTTTGAGTGCATTATCTAGGAATGAACCTGGTAGAGCATCCCACACAAACGAATGCTCCACATGCGGGTTTCACATGCCACCAACTCCACATTCTCAGGCAACTTCAGCGCCACAGCCGTTTTCAGATAGCCCTCAATGCAAAGGCTCTAGACGCAAATATTGGTGTGAGAGCTAATTCAATCAAGGAAACACTGCATGTTGGTGAAGGGCATATTGAAGAAGGATCAGCCGAGTGGTTCTTGTGGGAGAACAACTCCATTTGGCTCACTAACTTCACACACCATCAGGCTTCCAAGCAGCTCTCAAGGAAACTCAGTTTTCACACTCTATGCTTAGTGCTCTATGAGTGCCTAGGCCTGAAATGAAGCTTGGTCAGCATTCCACACAAACGAATGCTCCACATGCGGGTTTCACATGCCACCAACTCCACATTCTCAGGCAACTTCAGCGCCACAGCCGTTTTCAGATAGCCCTCAATGCAAAGGCTCTAGATGCAAATATTGGTGTGAGAGCTAATTCAATCAAGGAAACACTGCATGTTGGTGAAGGGCATATTGAAGAAGGATCAGCCGAGTGGTTCTTGTGGGAGAACAACTCCATTTGGCTCACTAACTTCACACACCATCAGGCTTCCAAGCAGCTCTCAAGGAAACTCAGTTTTCACACTCTATGTTTAGTGCCCTTTGAGTGCATTATCTAGGAATGAACCTGGTAGAGCATCCCACACAAACGAATGCTCCACATGCGGGTTTCACATGCCACCAACTCCACATTCACAGGCAACTTCAGCGCCACAGCCGTTTTCAGATAGCCCTCAATGCAAAGGCTCTAGACGCAAATATTGGTGTGAGAGCTAATTCAATCAAGGAAACACTGCATGTTGGTGAAGGGCATATTGAAGAAGGATCAGCCGAGTGGTTCTTGTGGGAGAACAACTCCATTTGGTTCACTAACTTTACACACCATCAGGCTTCCAAGCAGCTCTCAAGGAAACTCAGTTTTCACACTCTATGCTTAGTGCCCTTTGAGTGCATTATCTAGGAATGAACCTGGTAGAGCATCCCACACAAACGAATGCTCCACATGCGGGTTTCACATGCCACCAACTCCACATTCACAGGCAACTTCAGCGCCACAGCCGTTTTCAGATAGCCCTCAATGCAAAGGCTCTAGACGCAAATATTGGTGTGAGAGCTAATTCAATCAAGGAAACACTGCATGTTGGTGAAAGGCATATTGAAGAAGGATCAGCCGAGTGGTTCTTGTGGGAGAACAACTCCATTTGGCTCACTAACTTCACACACCATCAGGCTTCCAAGCAGCTCTCAAGGAAACTCAGTTTTCACACTCTATGCTTAGTGCCCTTTGAGTGCATTATCTAGGAATGAACCTGGTAGAGCATCCCACACAAACGAATGCTCCACATGCGGGTTTCACATGCCACCAACTCCACATTCTCAGGCAACTTCAGCGCCACAGCCGTTTTCAGATAGCCCTCAATGCAAAGGCTCTAGACGCAAATATTGGTGTGAGAGCTAATTCAATCAAGGAAACACTGCATGTTGGTGAAGGGCATATTGAAGAAGGATCAGCCGAGTGGTTCTTGTGGGAGAACAACTCCATTTGGCTCACTAACTTCACACACCATCAGGCTTCCAAGCAGCTCTCAAGGAAACTCAGTTTTCACACTCTATGCTTAGTGCCCTTTGAGTGCATTATCTAGGAATGAACCTGGTAGAGCATCCCACACAAACGAATGCTCCACATGCGGTTTTCACATGCCACCAACTCCACATTCACAGGCAACTTCAGCGCCACAGCCGTTTTCAGATAGCCCTCAATGCAAAGGCTCTAGACGCAAATATTGGTGTGAGAGCTAATTCAATCAAGGAAACACTGCATGTTGGTGAAGGGCATATTGAAGAAGGATCAGCTGAGTGGTTCTTGTGGGAGAACAACTCCATTTGGCTCACTAACTTCACACACCATCAGGCTTCCAAGCAGCTCTCAAGGAAACTCAGTTTTCACACACTATGTTTAGTGCCCTTTGTATGGCTAGCACTGAAATGAACCTGGTAGAGCATCCCACACAAACGAATGTTCCACATGCGGGTTTCACATGCCACCAACTCCACATTCACAGGCAACTTCAGCGCCACAGCCGTTTTCAGATAGCCCTCAATGCAAAGGCTCTAGACGCAAATATTGGTGTGAGAGCTAATTCAATCAAAGAAACACTGCATGTTGGTGAAGGGCATATTGAAGAAGGATCAGCCGAGTGGTTCTTGTGGGAGAACAACTCCATTTGGCTCACTACACACACCATCAGGCTTCCAAGCAGCTCTCAAGGAAACTCAGTTTTCACACTCTATGCTTAGTGCCCTTTGAGTGCATTATCTAGGAATGAACCTGGTAGAGCATCCCACACAAACGAATGCTCCACATGCGGGTTTCACATGCCACCAACTCCACATTCACAGGCAACTTCAGCGCCACAGCCGTTTTCAGATAGCCCTCAATGCAAAGGCTCTAGACGCAAATATTGGTGTGAGAGCTAATTCAATCAAGGAAACACTGCATGTTGGTGAAGGGCATATTGAAGAAGGATCAGCCGAGTGGTTCTTGTGGGAGAACAACTCCATTTGGCTCACTAACTTCACACACCATTAGGCTTCCAAGCAGCTCTCAAGGAAACTCAGTTTTCACGCTCTATGCTTAGTGCTCTATGTGTTCCTAGGACTGAAATGAAGCTTTGTCAGCATCGCACACAAACGAATGCTCCACATGCGGGTTTCACATGCCACCAACTCCACATTCTCAGGCAACTTCAGCGCCACAGCCGTTTTCAGATAGCCCTCAATGCAAAGGCTCTAGACGCAAATATTGGTGTGAGAGCTAATTCAATCAAGGAAACACTGCATGTTGGTGAAGGGCATATTGAAGAAGGATCAGCCGAGTGGTTCTTGTGGGAGAACAACTCCATTTGGCTCACTAACTTCACACACCATCAGGCTTCCAAGCAGCTCTCAAGGAAACTCAGTTTTCACACTCTATGCTTAGAGCTCTATGAGTGCCTAGGCCTGAAATGAAGCTTGGTCAGCATTCCACACAAACGAATGCTTCACATGCGGGTTTCACATGCCACCAACTCCACATTCTCAGGCAACTTCAGCGCCACAGCCGTTTTCAGATAGCCCTCAATGCAAAGGCTCTAGATGCAAATATTGGTGTGAGAGCTAATTCAATCAAGGAAACACTGCATGTTGGTGAAGGGCATATTGAAGAAGGATCAGCCGAGTGCTTCTTGTGGGAGAACAACTCCATTTGGCTCACTAACTTCACACACCATCAGGCTTCCAAGCAGCTCTCAAGGAAACTCAGTTTTCACACTCTATGCTTAGAGCTCTATGAGTGCCTAGGCCTGAAATGAAGCTTGGTCAGCATTCCACACAAAGGAATGCTTCACATGCGGGTTTCACATGCCACCAACTCCACATTCTCAGGCAACTTCAGCGCCACAGCCGTTTTCAGATAGCCCTCAATGCAAAGGCTCTAGATGCAAATATTGGTGTGAGAGCTAATTCAATCAAGGAAACACTGCATGTTGGTGAAGGGCATATTGAAGAAGGATCAGCCGAGTGGTTCTTGTGGGAGAACAACTCCATTTGGCTCACTAACTTCACACACCATCAGGCTTCCAAGCAGCTCTCAAGGAAACTCAGTTTTCACACTCTATGTTTAGTGCCCTTTGAGTGCATTATCTAGGAATGAACCTCTTAGAGCATCCCACACAAACGAATGCTCCACATGCGGTTTTCACATGCCACCAACTGCACATTCACAGGCAACTTCAGCACCACAGCCGTTTTCAGATAGCCCTCAATGCAAAGGCTCTAGACGCAAATATTGGTGTGATAGCTAATTCAATCAAGGAAACACTGCATGTTGGTGAAGGGCATATTGAAGAAGGATCAGCCGAGTGGTTCTTGTGGGAGAACAACTCCATTTGGCTCACTAACTTCACACACCATCAGGCTTCCAAGCAGCTCTCAAGGAAACTCAGTTTTCACACTCTATGCTTAGTGCCCTTTGAGTGCATTATCTAAGAATGAACCTGGTAGAGCATCCCACACAAACGAATGCTCCACATGCGGGTTTCACATGCCACCAACTCCACATTCACAGGCAACTTCAGCGCCACAGCCGTTTTCAGATAGCCCTCAATGCAAAGGCTCAAGACGCAAATATTGGTGTGAGAGCTAATTCAATCAAGGAAACACTGCATGTTGGTGAAGGGCATATTGAAGAAGGATCAGCCGAGTGGTTCTTGTGGGAGAACAACTCCATTTGGCTCACTAACTTCACACACCATCAGGCTTCCAAGCAGCTCTCAAGGAAACTCAGTTTTCACACTCTATGCTTAGTGCCCTTTGAGTGCATTATCTAGGAATGAACCTGGTAGAGCATCCCACAGAAACGAATGCTCCACATGCGGGTTTCACATGCCACCAACTCCACATTCACAGGCAACTTCAGTGCCACAGCCGTTTTCAGATAGCCCTCAATGCAAAGGCTCTAGACGCAAATATTGGTGTGAGAGCTAATTCAATCAAGGAAACACTGCATGTTGGTGAAGGGCATATTGAAGAAGGATCAGCCGAGTGGTTCTTGTGGGAGAACAACTCCATTTGGCTCACTAACTTCACACACCATCAGGCTTCCAAGCAGCTCTCAAGGAAACTCAGTTTTCACACTCTATGTTTAGTGCCCTTTGAATGCATTATCTAGGAATGAACCTGGTAGAGCATCCCACACAAACGAATGTTCCACATGCGGGTTTCACATGCCACCAACTCCACATTCACAGGCAACTTCAGCGCCACAGCCGTTTTCAGATAGCCCTCAATGCAAAGGCTCTAGACGCAAATATTGGTGTGAGAGCTAATTCAATCAAGGAAACACTGCATGTTGGTGAAGGGCATATTGAAGAAGGATCAGCCGAGTGGTTCTTGTGGGAGAACAACTCCATTTGGCTCACTAACTTAACACACCATTGGGCTTCCAAGCAGCTCTCAAGGAAACTCAGTTTTCACACTCTATGTTTAGTGCCCTTTGAATGCATTATCTAGGAATGAACCTGGTAGAGCATCCCACACAAACGAATGCTCCACATGCTGTTTTCACATGCCACCAACTCCACATTCACAGGCAACTTCAGCGCCACAGCCGTTTTCAGATAGCCCTCAATGCAAAGGCTCTAGACGCAAATATTGGTGTGAGAGCTAATTCAATCAAGGAAACACGGCATGTTGGTGAAGGGCATATTGAAGAAGGATCAGCCGAGTGGTTCTTGTGGGAGAACAACTCCATTTGGCTCACTAACTTCACACACCATCAGGCTTCCAAGCAGCTCTCAAGGAAACTCAGTTTTCACACTCTATGCTTAGTGCCCTTGGAGTGCATTATCTAGGAATGAACCTGGTAGAGCATCCCACACAAACGAATGCTCCACATGCGGGTTTCACATGCCACCAACTCCACATTCACAGGCAACTTCAGCGCCACAGCCGTTTTCAGATAGCCCTCAATGCAAAGGCTCTAGACGCAAATATTGGTGTGAGAGCTAATTCAATCAAGGAAACACTGCATGTTGGTGAAGGGCATATTGAAGAAGGATCAGCCGAGTGGTTCTTGTGGGAGAACCACTAAATTTGGCTCACTAACTTCACACACCATCAGGCTTCCAAGCAGCTCTCAAGGAAACTCAGTTTTCACACTCTATGCTTAGTGCCCTTTGAGTGCATTATCTAGGAATGAACCTGGTAGAGCATCCCACACAAACGAATGCTCCACATGCGGGTTTCACATGCCACCAACTCCACATTCACAGGCAACTTCAGCGCCACAGCCGTTTTCAGATAGCCCTCAATGCAAAGGCTCTAGACGCAAATATTGGTGTGAGAGCTAATTCAATCAAGGAAACACTGCATGTTGGTGAAGGGCATATTGAAGAAGGATCAGCCGAGTGGTTCTTGTGGGAGAACAACTCCATTTGGCTCACTAACTTCACACACCATCAGGCTTCCAAGCAGCTCTCAAGGAAACTCAGTTTTCACACTCTGTGCTTAGTACTCTATGTGTTTCTAGGACTGATATGAAGCTTTGTCAGCATCCCACACAAACGAATGCTCCACATGAGGTTTTCACATGCCACCAACTCCACATTCACAGGCAACTTCAGCGCCACAGCCGTTTTCAGATAGCCCTCAATGCAAAGGCTCTAGACGCAAATATTGGTGTGAGAGCTAATTCAATCAAGGAAACACTGCATGTTGGTGAAGGGCATATTGAAGAAGGATCAGCCGAGTGGTTCTTGTGGGAGAACCACTCCATTTGGCTCACTAACTTCACACACCATCAGGCTTCCAAGCAGCTCTCAAGGAAACTCAGTTTTCACACTCTATGCTTAGTGCCCTTTGAGTGCATTATCTAGGAATGAACCTGGTAGAGCATCCCACACAAACGAATGCTCCACATGCGGGTTTCACATGCCACCAACTCCACATTCACAGGCAACTTCAGCGCCACAGCCGTTTTCAGATAGCCCTCAATGCAAAGGCTCTAGACGCAAATATTGGTGTGAGAGCTAATTCAATCAAGGAAACACTGCATGTTGGTGAAGGGCATATTGAAGAAGGATCAGCCGAGTGGTTCTTGTGGGAGAACAACTCCATTTGGCTCACTAACTTCACACACCATCAGGCTTCCAAGCAGCTCTCAAGGAAACTCAGTTTTCACACTCTGTGCTTAGTACTCTATGTGTTTCTAGGACTGAAATGAAGCTTTGTCAGCATCCCACACAAACGAATGCTCCACATGAGGTTTTCACATGCCACCAACTCCACATTCACAGGCAACTTCAGCGCCACAGCCGTTTTCAGATAGCCCTCAATGCAAAGGCTCTAGACGCAAATATTGGTGTGAGAGCTAATTCAATCAAGGAAACACTGCATGTTGGTGAAGGGCATATTGAAGAAGGATCAGCCGAGTGGTTCTTGTGGGAGAACAACTCCATTTGGCTCACTAACTTCACACACCATCAGGCTTCCAAGCAGCTCTCAAGCAAACTCAGTTTTCACACTCTATGCTTAGTGCCCTTTGAGTGCATTATCTAGGAATGAACCTGGTAGAGCATCCCACACAAACGAATGCTCCACATGCGGGTTTCACATGCCACCAACTCCACATTCACAGGCAACTTCAGCGCCACAGCCGTTTTCAGATAGCCCTCAATGCAAAGGCTCTAGACGCAAATATTGGTGTGAGAGCTAATTCAATCAAGGAAACACTGCATGTTGGTGAAGGGCATATTGAAGAAGGATCAGCCGAGTGGTTCTTGTGGGAGAACAACTCCATTTGGCTCACTAACTTCACACACCATCAGGCTTCCAAGCAGCTCTCAAGGAAACTCAGTTTTCACACTCTATGCTTAGTGCCCTTTGAGTGCATTATCTAGGAATGAACCTGGTAGAGCATCCCACACAAACGAATGCTCCACATGCGGGTTTCACATGCCACCAACTCCACATTCACAGGCAACTTCAGCGCCACAGCCGTTTTCAGATAGCCCTCAATGCAAAGGCTCTAGACGCAAATATTGGTGTGAGAGCTAATTCAATCAAGGAAACACTGCATGTTGGTGAAGGGCATATTGAAGAAGGATCAGCCGAGTGGTTCTTGTGGGAGAACAACTCCATTTGGCTCACTAACTTCACACACCATCAGGCTTCCAAGCAGCTCTCAAGGAAACTCAGTTTTCACACTCTGTGCTTAGTACTCTATGTGTTTCTAGGACTGATATGAAGCTTTGTCAGCATCCCACACAAACGAATGCTCCACATGAGGTTTTCACATGCCACCAACTCCACATTCACAGGCAACTTCAGCGCCACAGCCGTTTTCAGATAGCCCTCAATGCAAAGGCTCTAGACGCAAATATTGGTGTGAGAGCTAATTCAATCAAGGAAACACTGCATGTTGGTGAAGGGCATATTGAAGAAGGATCAGCCGAGTGGTTCTTGTGGGAGAACCACTCCATTTGGCTCACTAACTTCACACACCATCAGGCTTCCAAGCAGCTCTCAAGGAAACTCAGTTTTCACACTCTATGCTTAGTGCCCTTTGAGTGCATTATCTAGGAATGAACCTGGTAGAGCATCCCACACAAACGAATGCTCCACATGCGGGTTTCACATGCCACCAACTCCACATTCACAGGCAACTTCAGCGCCACAGCCGTTTTCAGATAGCCCTCAATGCAAAGGCTCTAGACGCAAATATTGGTGTGAGAGCTAATTCAATCAAGGAAACACTGCATGTTGGTGAAGGGCATATTGAAGAAGGATCAGCCGAGTGGTTCTTGTGGGAGAACAACTCCATTTGGCTCACTAACTTCACACACCATCAGGCTTCCAAGCAGCTCTCAAGGAAACTCAGTTTTCACACTCTGTGCTTAGTACTCTATGTGTTTCTAGGACTGAAATGAAGCTTTGTCAGCATCCCACACAAACGAATGCTCCACATGAGGTTTTCACATGCCACCAACTCCACATTCACAGGCAACTTCAGCGCCACAGCCGTTTTCAGATAGCCCTCAATGCAAAGGCTCTAGACGCAAATATTGGTGTGAGAGCTAATTCAATCAAGGAAACACTGCATGTTGGTGAAGGGCATATTGAAGAAGGATCAGCCGAGTGGTTCTTGTGGGAGAACAACTCCATTTGGCTCACTAACTTCACACACCATCAGGCTTCCAAGCAGCTCTCAAGCAAACTCAGTTTTCACACTCTATGCTTAGTGCCCTTTGAGTGCATTATCTAGGAATGAACCTGGTAGAGCATCCCACACAAACGAATGCTCCACATGCGGGTTTCACATGCCACCAACTCCACATTCACAGGCAACTTCAGCGCCACAGCCGTTTTCAGATAGCCCTCAATGCAAAGGCTCTAGACGCAAATATTGGTGTGAGAGCTAATTCAATCAAGGAAACACTGCATGTTGGTGAAGGGCATATTGAAGAAGGATCAGCCGAGTGGTTCTTGTGGGAGAACAACTCCATTTGGCTCACTAACTTCACACACCATCAGGCTTCCAAGCAGCTCTCAAGGAAACTCAGTTTTCACACTCTATGCTTAGTGCCCTTTGAGTGCATTATCTAGGAATGAACCTGGTAGAGCATCCCACACAAACGAATGCTCCACATGCGGGTTTCACATGCCACCAACTCCACATTCTCAGGCAACTTCAGCGCCACAGCCGTTTTCAGATAGCCCTCAATGCAAAGGCTCTAGACGCAAATATTGGTGTGAGAGCTAATTCAATCAAGGAAACACTGTATGTTGGTGAAGAGCATATTGAAGAAGGATCAGCCGAGTGGTTCTTGTGGGAGAACAACTCCATTTGGCTCACTAACTTCACACACCATCAGGCTTCCAAGCAGCTCTCAAGGAAACTCAGTTTTCACACTCTATGTTTAGTGCCCTTTGAATGCATTATCTAGGAATGAACCTGGTAGAGCATCCAACACAAACGAATGTTCCACATGCGGGTTTCACATGCCACCAACTCCACATTCACAGGCAACTTCAGCGCCACAGCCGTTTTCAGATAGCCCTCAATGCAAAGGCTCTAGACGCAAATATTGGTGTGAGAGCTAATTCAATCAAAGAAACACTGCATGTTGGTGAAGGGCATATTGAAGAAGGATCAGCCGAGTGGTTCTTGTGGGAGAACCACTCCATTTGGCTCACTAACTTCACACACCATCAGGCTTCCAAGCAGCTCTCAAGGAAACTCAGTTTTCACACTCTATGCTTAGTGCCCTTTGAGTGCATTATCTAGGAATGAACCTGGTAGAGCATCCCACACAAACGAATGCTCCACATGCGGGTTTCACATGCCACCAACTCCACATTCACAGGCAACTTCAGCGCCACAGCCGTTTTCAGATAGCCCTCAATGCAAAGGCTCTAGACGCAAATATTGGTGTGAGAGCTAATTCAATCAAGGAAACACTGCATGTTGGTGAAGGGCATATTGAAGAAGGATCAGCCGAGTGGTTCTTGTGGGAGAACAACTCCATTTGGCTCACTAACTTCACACACCATCAGGCTTCCAAGCAGCTCTCAAGGAAACTCAGTTTTCACACTCTATGCTTAGTACTCTATGTGTTTCTAGGACTGAAATGAAGCTTTGTCAGCATCCCACACAAACGAATGCTCCACATGAGGTTTTCACATGCCACCAACTCCACATTCACAGGCAACTTCAGCGCCACAGCCGTTTTCAGATAGCCCTCAATGCAAAGGCTCTAGACGCAAATATTGGTGTGAGAGCTAATTCAATCAAGGAAACACTGCATGTTGGTGAAGGGCATATTGAAGAAGGATCAGCCGAGTGGTTCTTGTGGGAGAACAACTCCATTTGGCTCACTAACTTCACACACCATCAGGCTTCCAAGCAGCTCTCAAGCAAACTCAGTTTTCACACTCTATGCTTAGTGCCCTTTGAGTGCATTATCTAGGAATGAACCTGGTAGAGCATCCCACACAAACGAATGCTCCACATGCGGGTTTCACATGCCACCAACTCCACATTCACAGGCAACTTCAGCGCCACAGCCGTTTTCAGATAGCCCTCAATGCAAAGGCTCTAGACGCAAATATTGGTGTGAGAGCTAATTCAATCAAGGAAACACTGCATGTTGGTGAAGGGCATATTGAAGAAGGATCAGCCGAGTGGTTCTTGTGGGAGAACAACTCCATTTGGCTCACTAACTTCACACACCATCAGGCTTCCAAGCAGCTCTCAAGGAAACTCAGTTTTCACACTCTATGCTTAGTGCCCTTTGAGTGCATTATCTAGGAATGAACCTGGTAGAGCATCCCACACAAACGAATGCTCCACATGCGGGTTTCACATGCCACCAACTCCACATTCTCAGGCAACTTCAGCGCCACAGCCGTTTTCAGATAGCCCTCAATGCAAAGGCTCTAGACGCAAATATTGGTGTGAGAGCTAATTCAATCAAGGAAACACTGTATGTTGGTGAAGAGCATATTGAAGAAGGATCAGCCGAGTGGTTCTTGTGGGAGAACAACTCCATTTGGCTCACTACACACACCATCAGGCTTCCAAGCAGCTCTCAAGGAAACTCAGTTTTCACACTCTATGCTTAGTGCCCTTTGAGTGCATTATCTAGGAATGAACCTGGTAGAGCATCCCACACAAACGAATGCTCCACATGCCGGTTTCACATGCCACCAACTCCACATTCACAGGCAACTTCAGCGCCACAGCCTTTTTCAGATAGCCCTCAATGCAAAGGCTCTAGACGCAAATATTGGTGTGAGAGCTAATTCAATCAAGGAAACACTGCATGTTGGTGAAGGGCATATTGAAGAAGGATCAGCCGAGTGGTTCTTGTGGGAGAACAACTCCATTTGGCTCACTAACTTCACACACCATCAGGCTTCCAAGCAGCTCTCAAGGAAACTCAGTTTTCACACTCTATGCTTAGTGCCCTTTGAGTGCATTATCTAGGAATGAACCTGGTAGAGCATCCCACACAAACGAATGCTCCACATGCGGGTTTCACATGCCACCAACTCCACATTCACAGGCAACTTCAGCGCCACAGCCGTTTTCAGATAGCCCTCAATGCAAAGGCTCTAGACGCAAATATTGGTGTGAGAGCTAATTCAATCAAGGAAACACTGCATGTTGGTGAAGGGCATATTGAAGAAGGATCAGCCGAGTGGTTCTTGTGGGAGAACAACTCCATTTGGCTCACTAACTTCACACACCTCAGGCTTCCAAGCAGCTCTCAAGGAAACTCAGTTTTCACACTCTATGCTTAGTGCCCTTGGAGTGCATTATCTAGGAATGAACCTGGTAGAGCATCCCACACAAACGAATGCTCCACATGCGGGTTTCACATGCCACCAACTCCACAATCACAGGCAACTTCAGCGCCACAGCCGTTTTCAGATAGCCCTCAATGCAAAGGCTCTAGACGCAAATATTGGTGTGAGAGCTAATTCAATCAAGGAAACACTGCATGTTGGTGAAGGGCATATTGAAGAAGGATCAGCCGAGTGGTTCTTGTGGGAGAACAACTCCATTTGGCTGACTAACTTCACACACCATCAGGCTTCCAAGCAGCTCTCAAGGAAACTCAGTTTTCACACTCTATGCTTAGTGCCCTTTGTATGGCTAGCACTGAAATGAACCTGGTAGAGCATCGCACACAAACGAATGCTCCACATGCGGGTTTCACATGCCACCAACTCCACATTCACAGGCAACTTCAGCGCCACAGCCGTTTTCAGATAGCCCTCAATGCAAAGGCTCTAGACGCAAATATTGGTGTGAGAGCTAATTCAATCAAGGAAACACTGCATGTTGGTGAAGGGCATATTGAAGAAGGATCAGCCGAGTGGTTCTTGTGGGAGAACAACTCCATTTGGCTGACAAACTTCACACACCATCAGGCTTCCAAGCAGCTCTCAAGGAAACTCAGTTTTCACACTCTATGCTTAGTGCCCTTGGAGTGCATTATCTAGGAATGAACCTGGTAGAGCATCCCACACAAACGAATGCTCCACATGCGGGTTTCACATGCCACCAAACTCCACATTCACAGGCAACTTCAGCGCCACAGCCGTTTTCAGATAACCCTCAATGCAAAGGCCTCTAGACGCAAATATTGGTGTGAGAGCTAATTCAATCAAGGAAACACTGCATGTTGGTGAAGGGCATATTGAAGAAGGATCAGCCGAGTGGTTCTTGTGGGAGAACAACTCCATTTGGCTCACTAACTTCACACACCATTAGGCCTTCCAAGCAGCTCTCAAGGAAACTCAGTTTTCACACTCTATGCTTAGTGCTCTATGTGTTCCTAGGACTGAAATGAAGCTTTTCAGCATCCCACACAAACGAATGCTCCACATGCGGGTTTCACATGCCACCAACTCCACATTCACAGGCAACTTCAGCGCCACAGCCGTTTTCAGATAGCCCTCAATGCAAAGGCTCTAGACGCAAATATTGGTGTGAGAGCTAAGATTCAATCAAGGAAACACTGCATGTTGGTGAAGGGCATATTGAAGAAGGATCAGCCGAGTGGTTCTTGTGGGAGAACAACTCCATTTGGCTCACTAACTTCACACACCTCAGGCTTCCAAGCAGCTCTCAAGGAAACTCAGTTTTCACACTCTATGCTTAGTGCCCTTGGAGTGGCATTATCTAGGAATGAACCTGGTAGAGCATCCCACACAAACGAATGCTCCACATGCGGGTTTCACATGCCACCAACTCCACAATCACAGGCAACTTCAGCGCCACAGCCGTTTTCAGATAGCCCTCAATGCAAAGGCTCTAGACGCAAATATTGGTGTGAGAGCTAATTCAATCAAGGAAACACTGCATGTTGGTGAAGGGCATATTGAAGAAGGATCAGCCGAGTGGTTCTTGTGGGAGAACAACTCCATTTGGCTCACTAACTTCACACACCATCAGGCTTCCAAGCAGCTCTCAAGGAAACTCAGTTTTCACACTCTATGCTTAGTGCCCTTGGAGTGCATTATCTAGGAATGAACCTGGTAGAGCATCCCACACAAACGAATGCTCCACATGCGGGTTTCACATGCCACCAACTCCACATTCACAGGCAACTTCAGCGCCACAGCCGTTTTCAGATAGCCCTCAATGCAAAGGCTCTAGACGCAAATATTGGTGTGAGAGCTAATTCAATCAAGGAAACACTGCATGTTGGTGAAGGGCATATTGAAGAAGGATCAGCCGAGTGGTTCTTGTGGGAGAACAACTCCATTTGGCTCACTAACTTCACACACCTCAGGCTTCCAAGCAGCTCTCAAGGAAACTCAGTTTTCACACTCTATGCTTAGTGCCCTTGGAGTGCATTATCTAGGAATGAACCTGGTAGAGCATCCCACACAAACGAATGCTCCACATGCGGGTTTTACATGCCACCAACTCCACATTCTCAGGCAACTTCAGCGCCACAGCCGTTTTCAGATAGCCCTCAATGCAAAGGCTCTAGACGCAAATATTGGTGTGAGAGCTAATTCAATCAAGGAAACACTGCATGTTGGTGAAGGGCATATTGAAGAAGGATCAGCCGAGTGGTTCTTGTGGGAGAACAACTCCATTTGGCTCACTAACTTCACACACCATCAGGCTTCCAAGCAGCTCTCAAGGGAAACTCAGTTTTCACACCCTATGCTTAGTGCCCTTGGAGTGCATTATCTAGAATGAACCTGGTAGAGCATCCCACACAAACGAATGCTCCACATGTGGGTTTCACATGCCACCAACTCACCACATTCACAGGCAACTTCAGCGCCACAGCCGTTTTCAGATAGCCCTCAATGCAAAGGCTCTAGACGCAAATATTGGTGTGAGAGCTAATTCAATCAAGGAAACACTGCATGTTGGTGAAGGGCATATTGAAGAAGGATCAGCCGAGTGGTTCTTGTGGGAGAACAACTGCATTTGGCTCACTAACTTCACACACCATCAGGCTTCCAAGCAGCTCTCAAGGAAACTCAGTTTTCACACTCTATGCTTAGTGCCCTTGGAGTGCATTATCTAGGAATGAACCCTGGTAGAGCATCCCACACAAACGAATGCTCCACTTGCGGGTTTCACATGCCACCAAACTCCACATTCACAGGCAACTTCAGCGCCACAGCCGTTTTCAGATAGCCCTCAATGCAAAGGCTCTAGACGCAAATATTGGTGTGAGAGCTAATTCAATCAAGGAAACACTGCATGTTGGTGAAAGGCATATTGAAGAAGGATCAGCCGAGTGGTTCTTGTGGAGAGAACAACTCCATTTGGCTCACTAACTTCACACACCATCAGGCTTCCAAGCAGCTCTCAAGGAAACTCAGTTTTCACACTCTATGCTTAGTGCCCTTTGAGTGCATTATCTAGGAATGAGCCTGGTAGAGCATCCCACACAAACGAATGCTCCACATGCGGGTTTCACATGCCACCAACTCCACATTCACAGGCAACTTCAGCGCCACAGCCGTTTTCAGATAGCCCTCAATGCAAAGGCTCTAGACGCAAATATTGGTGTGAGAGCTAATTCAATCAAGAAACACTGCATGTTGGTGAAGGGCATATTGAAGAAGGATCAGCCGAGTGGTTCTTGTGGGAGAACAACTCCATTTGGCTCACTAACTTCACACACCATCAGGCTTCCAAGCAGCTCTCAAGGAAACTCAGTTTTCACACTCTCTATGTTTAGTGCCCTTTGAGTGCATTATCTAGGAATGAACCTGGTAGAGCATCCCACACAAAACGAATGGTTCCACATGCGGGTTTCACATGCCACCAACTAACTTCACATTCGCAGGCAACTTCAGCGCCACAGCCGTTTTCAGATAGCCCTCAATGCAAAGGCTCTAGACGCAAATATTGGTGTGAGAGCTAATTCAATCAAGGAAACACTGCATGTTGGGTGAAAGGCATATTGAAGAAGGATCAGCCGAGTGGTTCTTGTGGGAGAACAACTCCATTTGGCTCACTAACTTCACACACCATCAGGCTTCCAAGCAGCTCTCAAGGAAACTCAGTTTTCACACTCTATGCTTAGTGCCCTTTGAGTGCATTATCTAGAATGAACCTGGTAGAGCATCCCACACAAACGAATGCTCCACATGCGGGTTTCACATGCCACCAACTCCACATTCTCAGGCAACTTCAGCGCCACAGCCGTTTTCAGATAGCCCTCAATGCAAAGGCTCTAGACGCAAATATTGGTGTGAGAGCTAATTCAATCAAGGAAACACTGCATGTTGGTGAAGGGCATATTGAAGAAGGATCAGCCGAGTGGTTCTTGTGGGAGAACAACTCCATTTGGCTCACTAACTTCACACACCATCAGGCTTCCAAGCAGCTCTCAAGGAAACTCAGTTTTCACACTCTTTGCTTAGTGCTCTATGTGTGCTAGGACTGAAATGAAGCTTGGTCAGCATCCCACACAAACGAATGCTCCACATGCGGGTTTCACATGCCACCAACTCCACATTCACAGGCAACTTCAGCGCCACAGCCGTTTTCAGATAGCCCTCAATGCAAAGGCTCTAGACGCAAATATTGGTGTGAGAGCTAATTCAATCAAGGAAACACTGCATGTTGGTGAAGGGCATAGTGAAGAAGGATCAGCCGAGTGGTTCTTGTGTGGAGAACAACTCCATTTGGCTCACTAACTTCACACACCTCAGGCTTCCAAGCAGCTCTCAAGGAAACTCAGTTTTCCACACTCTATGCTTAGTGCCTTGGAATGCATTATCTAGGAATGAACCTGGTAGAGCATCCCACACAAACGAATGCTCCACATGCGGGTTTCACATGCCACCAACTCCACAATCACAGGCAACTTCAGCGCCACAGCCGTTTTCAGAATAGCCCTCAATGCAAAGGCTCTAGACGCAAATATTGGTGTGAGAGCTAATTCAATCAAGGAAACACTGCATGTTGGTGAAGGGCATATTGAAGAAGGATCAGCCGAGTGGTTCTTGTGGGAGAACAACTCCATTTGGCTCACTAACTTCACACACCATCAGGCTTCCAAGCAGCTCTCAAGGAAACTCAGTTTTCACACTCTATGCTTAGTGCCCTTTGAGTGCATTATCTAGGAATGAACCTGGTAGAGCATCCCACACAAACGAATGCTCCACATGCGGGTTTCACATGCCACCAACTCCACATTCGCAGGCAACTTCAGCGCCACAGCCGTTTTCAGATAGCCCTCAATGCAAAGGCTCTAGACGCAAATATTGGTGTGAGAGCTAATTCAATCAAGGAAACACTGCATGTTGGTGAAAAGCATATTGAAGAAGGATCAGCTGAGTGTTTCTTGTGGGAGAACAACTCCATTTGGCTCACTAACTTCACACACCATCAGGCTTCCAAGCAGCTCTCAAGGAAACTCAGTTTTCACACTCTATCCTTAGTGCCCTTTGAGTGCATTATCTAGGAATGAACCTGGTAGAGCATCCCACACAAACGAATGCTCCACATGCGGGTTTCACATGCCACCAACTCCACATTCTCAGGCAACTTCAGCGCCACAGCCGTTTTCAGATAGCCCTCAATGCAAAGGCTCTAGACGCAAATATTGGTGTGAGAGCTAATTCAATCAAGGAAACACTGCATGTTGGTGAAGGGCATATTGAAGAAGGATCAGCCGAGTGGTTCTTGTGGGAGAACAACTCCATTTGGCTCACTAACTTCACACACCATCAGGCTTCCAAGCAGCTCTCAAGGAAACTCAGTTTTCACACCCTATGCTTAGTGCCCTTGGAGTGCATTATCTAGGAATGAACCTGGTAGAGCATCCAACACAAACGAATGCTCCACATGTGGGTTTCACATGCCACCAACTCCACATTCACAGGCAACTTCAGCGCCACAGCCGTTTTCAGATAGCCCTCAATGCAAAGGCTCTAGACGCAAATATTGGTGTGAGAGCTAATTCAATCAAGGAAACACTGCATGTTGGTGAAGGGCATATTGAAGAAGGATCAGCCGAGTGGTTCTTGTGGGAGAACAACTCCATTTGGCTCACTAACTTCACACACCATCAGGCTTCCAAGCAGCTCTCAAGGAAACTCAGTTTTCACACTCTATGCTTAGTGCCCTTGGAGTGCATTATCTAGGAATGAACCTGGTAGAGCATCCCACACAAACGAATGCTCCACATGCGGGTTTCACATGCCACCAACTCCACATTCGCAGGCAACTTCAGCGCCACAGCCGTTTTCAGATAGCCCTCAATGCAAAGGCTCTAGACGCAAATATTGGTGTGAGAGCTAATTCAATCAAGGAAACACTGCATGTTGGTGAAAGGCATATTGAAGAAGGATCAGCCGAGTGGTTCTTGTGGGAGAACAACTCCATTTGGCTCACTAACTTCACACACCATCAGGCTTCCAAGCAGCTCTCAAGGAAACTCAGTTTTCACACTCTATGCTTAGTGCCCTTTGAGTGCATTATCTAGGAATGAACCTGGTAGAGCATCCCACACAAACGAATGCTCCACATGCGGGTTTCACATGCCACCAACTCCACATTCTCAGGCAACTTCAGCGCCACAGCCGTTTTCAGATAGCCCTCAATGCAAAGGCTCTAGACGCAAATATTGGTGTGAGAGCTAATTCAATCAAGGAAACACTGCATGTTGGTGAAGGGCATATTGAAGAAGGATCAGCCGAGTGGTTCTTGTGGGAGAACAACTCCATTTGGCTCACTAACTTCACACACCATCAGGCTTCCAAGCAGCTCTCAAGGAAACTCAGTTTTCACACTCTTTGCTTAGTGCTCTATGTGTGCCTAGGACTGAAATGAAGCTTGGTCAGCATCCCACACAAACGAATGCTCCACATGCGGGTTTCACATGCCACCAACTCCACATTCGCAGGCAACTTCAGCGCCACAGCTGTTTTCAGATAGCCCTCAATGCAAAGGCTCTAGACGCAAATATTGGTGTGAGAGCTAATTCAATCAAGGAAACACTGCATGTTGGTGAAAGGCATATTGAAGAAGGATCAGCCGAGTGGTTCTTGTGGGAGAACAACTCCATTTGGCTCACTAACTTCACACACCATCAGGCTTCCAAGCAGCTCTCAAGGAAACTCAGTTTTCACACTCTATGCTTAGTGCCCTTGGAGTGCATTATCTAGGAATGAACCTGGTAGAGCATCCCACACAAACGAATGCTCCACATGCGGGTTTCACATGCCACCAACTCCACATTCTCAGGCAACTTCAGCGCCACAGCCGTTTTCAGATAGCCCTCAATGCAAAGGCTCTAGACGCAAATATTGGTGTGAGAGCTAATTCAATCAAGGAAACACTGCATGTTGGTGAAGGGCATATTGAAGAAGGATCAGCCGAGTGGTTCTTGTGGGAGAACAACTCCATTTGGCTCACTAACTTCACACACCATCAGACTTCCAAGCAGCTCTCAAGGAAACTCAGTTTTCACACTCTATGCTTAGTGCCCTTTGAGTGCATTATCTAGGAATGAACCTGGTAGAGCATCCCACACAAACGAATGCTCCACATGAGGTTTTCACATGCCACCAACTCCACATTCACAGGCAACTTCAGCGCCACAGCCGTTTTCAGATAGCCCTCAATGCAAAGGCTCGAGACGCAAATATTGGTGTGAGAGCTAATTCAATCAAGGAAACACTGCATGTTGGTGAAGGGCATATTGAAGAAGGATCAGCCGAGTGGTTCTTGTGGGAGAACAACTCCATTTGGCTCACTAACTTCACACACCATCAGGCTTCCAAGCAGCTCTCAAGGAAACTCAGTTTTCACACTCTTTGCTTAGTGCTCTATGTGTGCCTAGGACTGAAATGAAGCTTGGTCAGCATCCCACACAAACGAATGCTCCACATGCGGGTTTCACATGCCACCAACTCCACATTCTCAGGCAACTTCAGCGCCACAGCCGTTTTCAGATAGCCCTCAATGCAAAGGCTCTAGACGCAAATATTGGTGTGAGAGCTAATTCAATCAAGGAAACACTGCATGTTGGTGAAGGGCATATTGAAGAAGGATCAGCCGAGTGGTTCTTGTGGGAGAACAACTCCATTTGGCTTACTAACTTCACACACCATCAGGCTTCCAAGCAGCTCTCAAGGAAACTCAGTTTTCACACTCTATGCTTAGTGCCCTTTGAGTGCATTATCTAGGAATGAACCTGGTAGAGCATCCCACACAAACGAATGCTCCACATGCGGGTTTCACATGCCACCAACTCCACATTCGCAGGCAACTTCAGCGCCACAGCCGTTTTCAGATAGCCCTCAATGCAAAGGCTCTAGACGCAAATATTGGTGTGAGAGCTAATTCAATCAAGAAACACTGCATGTTGGTGAAAGGCATATTGAAGAAGGATCAGCCGAGTGGTTCTTGTGGGAGAACAACTCATTTGGCTCACTAACTTCACACACCATCAGGCTTCCAAGCAGCTCTCAAGGAAACTCAGTTTTCACACTCTATGCTTAGTGCCCTTTGAGTGCATTATCTAGGAATGAACCTGGTAGAGCATCCCACACAAACGAATGCTCGACATGCGGGTTTCACATGCCACCAACTCCACATTCTCAGGCAACTTCAGCGCCACAGCCGTTTTCAGATAGCCCTCAATGCAAAGGCTCTAGACGCAAATATTGGTGTGAGAGCTAATTCAATCAAGGAAACACTGCATGTTGGTGAAGGGCATATTGAAGGAAGGATCAGCCGAGTGGTTCTTGTGGAGAACAACTCCATTTGGCTCACTAACTTCACACACCATCAGGCTTCCAAGCAGCTCTCAAGGAAACTCAGGTTTTCACACTCTATGCTTAGTGCCCTTGGAGTGCATTATCTAGGGAATGAACCTGGTAGAGCATCCCACACAAACGAATGCTCCACATGTGGGTTTCACATGCCACCAACTCCACATTCACAGGCAACTTCAGTGCCACAGCCGTTTTCATATAGCCCTCAATGCAAAGGCTCTAGAAGCAAATATTGGTGTGAGAGCTAATTCAATCAAGGAAACACTGCATGTTGGTGAAGGGCATATTGAAGAAGGATCAGCCGAGTGGTTCTTGTGGGAGAACAACTCCATTTGGCTCACTAACTTCACACACCATCAGGCTTCCAAGCAGCTCTCAAGGAAACTCAGTTTTCACACTCCTCTATGCTTAGTGCCCTTTGAGTGCATTATCTAGGAATGAACCTGGTAGAGCATCCCACACAAACGAATGCTCCACATGCGGGTTTCACATGCCACCAACTCCACAATCACAGGCAACTTCAGCGCCACAGCCGTTTTCAGATAGCCCTCAATGCAAAGGCTCTAGACGCAAATATTGGTGTGAGAGCTAATTCAATCAAGGAAACACTGCATGTTGGTGAAGGGCATATTGAAGAAGGATCAGCCGAGTGGGTTCTTGTGGCAGAACAACTCCATTTGGCTCACTAACTTCACACACCATCAGGCTTCCAAGCAGCTCTCAAGGAAACTCAGTTTTCACACTCTATGCTTAGTGCCCTTTGAGTGCATTATCTAGGAATGAACCTGGTAGAGCATCCCACACAAACGAATGCTCCACATGACGGTTTTCACATGCCACCAACTCCACATTCACAGGCAACTTCAGCGCCACAGCCGTTTTCAGATAGCCCTCAATGCAAAGGCTCTAGACGCAAATATTGGTGTGAAGAGCTAATTCAATCAAGGAAACACTGCATGTTGGTGAAGGCATATTGAAGAAGGATCAGCCGAGTGGTTCTTGTGGGAGAACAACTCATTTGGCTCACTAACTTCACACACCATCAGGCTTCCAAGCAGCTCTCAAGGAAACTCAGTTTTCACACTCCTTTGCTTAGTGCTCTATGTGTGCCTAGGACTGAAATGAAGCTTGGTCAGCATCCCACACAAACGAATGCTCCACATGCGGGTTTCACATGCCACCAACTCCACATTCTCAGGCAACTTCAGCGCCACAGCCGTTTTCAGATAGCCCTCAATGCAAAGGGCTCTAGACGCAAATATTGGTGTGAGAGCTAATTCAATCAAGGAAACACTGCATGTTGGTGAAGGGCATATTGAAGAAGGATCAGCCGAGTGGTTCTTGTGGGAGAACAACTCCATTTGGCTCACTAACTTCACACACCATCAGGCTTCCAAGCAGCTCTCAAGGAAACTCAGTTTTCACACTCTATGCTTAGTGCCCTTTGAGTGCATTATCTAGGAATGAACCTGGTAGAGCATCCCACACAAACGAATGCTCCACATGCGGGTTTCACATGCCACCAACTCCACATTCTCAGGCAACTTCAGCGCCACAGCCGTTTTCAGATAGCCCTCAATGCAAAGGCTCTAGACGCAAATATTGGTGTGAGAGCTAATTCAATCCAAGGAAACACTGCATGTTGGTGAAAGGGCATATTGAAGAAGGATCAGCCGAGTGGTTCTTGTGGGAGAACAACTCCATTTGGCTCACTAACTTCACACACCATCAGGCTTCCAAGCAGCTCTCAAGGAACTCAGTTTTCACCACTCTATGTTTAGTGCCCTTTGAATGCATTATCTAGGAATGAACCTGGTAGAGCATCCCACAACAAACGAATGCTCCACATGCGGTTTTCACATGCCACCAACTCCAACATTCACAGGCAACTTCAGCGCCACAGCCGTTTTCAGATAGCCCTCAATGCAAAGGCTCTAGACGCAAATATTGGTGTGAGAGCTAATTCAAATCAAGGAAACACTGCATGTTGGTGAAGGGCATATTGAGAAGGATCAGCCGAGTGGTTCTTGTGGGAGAACAACTCCATTTTGCCTCACTAACTTCCACACCACTCAGGCTTCCAAGTAGCTCTTCAAGGAAACTCAGTTTTCACACTCTACTGCTTAGTGCTCTTTGTGTGCTAGGACTGAAATGAAGCTTGGTCAGCATCCACACAAACGAAATGCTCCCATGTGGGTTTCACATGACACCCACTCCACATTCTCAGGCAACTTCAGCGCCACACAGCCGTTTTCAGATAGCCCTCAATGCAAAGGCTCCAGACGCAAATATTGGTGTGAGAGCTAATTCAATCAAGGAACACTGCATGTTGGTGAAGGGCATATTGAAGAAGGATCAGCCGAGTGGTTCTTGTGGGAGAACAACTCCATTTGGCTCACTAACTTCACAACACCATCAGGCTTCCAAGCAGCTCTCAAGGAAAACTCAGTTTTCACACTCCTATGCTTAGTGCTCTATGAGTGCCTAGGACTGAAATGAAGCATGGTCCAACACCCCCATACAAACGAATGCTCCACATGCGGGTTTCACATGCCACCAACTCCACACTCATCAGGCAACTTCAGCGCCCACAGCCGTTTTCAGATAGCCCTCAATGCAAAGGCCTCTAGACGCAAATATTGGTGTGAGAGCTAATTCAATCAAGGAAACACTGCATGTTGGTGAAGGGCATATTGAAGAAGGATCAGCCGAGTGGTTCTTGTGGGAGAACAACTCCATTTGGCTCACTAACTTCACACACCATCAGGCTTCCAAGCAGCTCTCAAAGAACTCAGTTTTCACACTCTCTATGTTAGTGCCCTTTGAGTGCATTATCTAGAATGAACCTGGTAGAGCATCCCTACACAAACGAATGCTCCACATGCGGTTCACAATGCCACCAACTCCACATGCACAGGCAACTTCAGCGCCAACAGCCGTTTTCAGATAGCCCTCAATGCAAAGGCTCGAGACGCAAATATGGTGTGAGAGCTAATTCAATCAAGGAAACACTGCATGTTGGTGAAGGGCATATTGAAGAAGGATCAGCCGAGTGGTTCTTGTGGGAGAACAACTCCATTTGGCTCACTAACTTCACACACCATCAGGCTTCCAAGTAGCTCTCAAGGAAACTCAGTTTTTCACACTCTATGCTTAGTGCTCTTTGTGTGCCTAGGACTGAAATGAAGCTTGGTCAGCATCCCACACAAACGAATGGCTCCACATGCGGGTTTTCACATGACACCAACTCCACATTCTCAGGCAACTTCAGCGACACAGCCGTTTTCTCAGATAGCCCTCAATGCAAAGGCTCTAGACGCAAATATTGGTGTGAGAGCTAATTCAATCAAGGAAACACTGCATGTTGGTGAAGGGCATATTGAAGAAGGATCAGCCGAGTGGTTCTTGTGGGAGAACAACTCCATTTGGCTCACTAACTTCACACACCATCAGGCTTCAAGCACCTCTCAAGGAAACTCAGTTTTCACACTCTATGCTTAGTGCTCTATGAGTGCCTTGGACTGAAATGAAGCTTGGTCAACACCCCATACAAACGAATGCTCCACATGCGGGTTTCACATGCCACCAACTCCACACTCTCAGGCCACTTCAGCGCCACAGCCGTTTTCAGATAGCCCTCAATGCAAAGGCTCTAGACGCAAATATTGGTGTGAGAGCTAATTCAATCAAGGAAACACTGCATGTTGGTGAAGGGCATATTGAAGAAGGATCAGCCGAGTGGTTCTTGTGGGAGAACAACTCCATTTGGCTCACTAACTTCACACACCATCAGGCTTCCAAGCAGCTCTCAAAGAAACTCAGTTTTCACACTCTCTATGTTTAGTGCCCTTTGAGTGCATTATCTAGGAATGAACCTGGTAGAGCATCCCACACAAACGAATGCTCCACATGCGGGTTTCACATGCCACCAACTCCACATTCACAGGCAACTTCAGCGCCACAGCCGTTTTCAGATAGCCCTCAATGCAAAGGCTCTAGACGCAAATATTGGTGTGAGAGCTAATTCAATCAAGGAAACACTGCATGTTGGTGAAGGGCATATTGAAGAAGAATCAGCCGAGTGGTTCTTGTGGGAGAACAACTCCATTTGGCTCACTAACTTCACACACCATCAGGCTTCCAAGCACCTCTCAAGGAAACTCAGTTTTCACACTCTATGCTTAGTGCTCTATGTGTGCCTAGGACTGAAATGAAGCTTGGTCAGCAACCCACACAAACGAATGCTCCACATGCGGGTTTCACATGCCACCAACTCCACATTCACAGGCAACTTCAGCGCCAGAGCCTTTTTCAGATAGCCCTCAATGCAAAGGCTCTAGACGCAAATATTGGTGTGAGAGATAATTCAATCAAGGAAACACTGCATGTTGGTGAAGGGCATATTGAAGAAGGATCAGCCGAGTGGTTCTTGTGGGAGAACAACTCCATTTGGCTCACTAACTTCACACACCATCAGGCTTCCAAGCAGCTCTCAAGCAAACTCAGTTTTCACACTCTATGCTTAGTGCCCTTTGAGTGCATTATCTAGGAATGAACCTGGTAGAGCATCCCACACAAACGAATGCTCCACATGCGGGTTTCACATGCCACCAACTCCACATTCTCAGGCAACTTCAGCGCACAGCCGTTTTCAGATAGCCCTCAATGCAAAGGCTCTAGACGCAAATATTGGTGTGAGAGATAATTCAATCAAGGAAACACTGCATGTTGGTGAAAGGCATATTGAAGAAGGATCAGCCGAGTGGTTCTTGTGGGAGAACAACTCCATTTGGCTCACTAACTTCACACACCATCAGGCTTCCAAGCAGCTCTCAAGGAAACTCAGTTTTCACACTCTATGCTTAGTGCCCTTTGAGTGCATTATCTAGGAATGGACCTGGTAGAGCATCCCACACAAACGAATGCTCCACATGCGGGTTTCACATGCCACCAACTCCACATTCTCAGGCAACTTCAGCGCCACAGCCGTTTTCAGATAGCCCTCAATGCAAAGGCTCTAGACGCAAATATTGGTGGGAGAGCTAATTCAATCAAGGAAACACTGCATGTTGGTGAAGGGCATATTGAAGAAGGATCAGCTGAGTGGTTCTTGTGGGAGAACAACTCCATTTGGCTCACTAACTTCACACACCATCAGGCTTCCAAGCAGCTCTCAAGGAAACTCAGTTTTCACACTCTATGCTTAGTGCCCTTTGAGTGCATTATCTAGGAATGAACCTGGTAGAGCATCCCACACAAACGAATGCTCCACATGCGGGTTTCACATGCCACCAACTCCACATTCACAGGCAACTTCAGCGCCACAGCCGTTTTCAGATAGCCCTCAATGCAAAGGCTCTAGACGCAAATATTGGTGTGAGAGCTAATTCAATCAAGGAAACACTGCATGTTGGTGAAAGGCATATTGAAGAAGGATCAGCCGAGTGGTTCTTGTGGGAGAACAACTCCATTTGGCTCACTAACTTCACACACCATCAGGCTTCCAAGCAGCTCTCAAGGAAACTCAGTTTTCACACTCTATGCTTAGTGCCCTTTGAGTGCATTATCTAGGAATGAACCTGGTAGAGCATCCCACACAAACGAATGCTCCACATGCGGGTTTCACATGCCACCAACTCCACATTCGCAGGCAACTTCAGCGCCACAGCCGTTTTCAGATAGCCCTCAATGCAAAGGCTCTAGACGCAAATATTGGTGTGAGAGCTAATTCAATCAAGGAAACACTGCATGTTGGTGAAAGGCATATTGAAGAAGGATCAGCCGAGTGGTTCTTGTGGGAGAACAACTCCATTTGGCTCACTAACTTCACACACCATCAGGCTTCCAAGCAGCTCTCAAGGAAACTCAGTTTTCACACTCTATGCTTAGTGCCCTTTGAGTGCATTATCTAGGAATGAACCTGGTAGAGCATCCCACACAAACGAATGCTCCACATGCGGGTTTCACATGCCACCAACTCCACATTCTCAGGCAACTTCAGCGCCACAGCCGTTTTCAGATAGCCCTCAATGCAAAGGCTCTAGACGCAAATATTGGTGTGAGAGCTAATTCAATCAAGGAAACACTGCATGTTGGTGAAGGGCATATTGAAGAAGGATCAGCCGAGTGGTTCTTGTGGGAGAACAACTCCATTTGGCTCACTAACTTCACACACCATCAGGCTTCCAAGCAGCTCTCAAGGAAACTCAGTTTTCACACTCTATGCTTAGTGCCCTTTGAGTGCATTATCTAGGAATGAACCTGGTAGAGCATCCCACACAAACGAATGCTCCACATGTGGGTTTCACATGCCACCAACTCCACATTCACAGGCAACTTCAGCGCCACAGCCGTTTTCATATAGCCCTCAATGCAAAGGCTCTAGAAGCAAATATTGGTGTGAGAGCTAATTCAATCAAGGAAACACTGCATGTTGGTGAAGGGCATATTGAAGAAGGATCAGCCGAGTGGTTCTTGTGGAGAACAACTCCATTTGGCTCACTAACTTCACACACCATCAGGCTTCCAAGCAGCTCGCAAGGAAACTCAGTTTTCACACTCTATGCTTAGTGCCCTTTGAGTGCATTATCTAGGAATGAACCTGGTAGAGCATCCCACACAAACGAATGCTCCACATGCGGGTTTCACATGCCACCAACTCCTCAATCACAGGCAACTTCAGCGCCACAGCCGTTTTCAGATAGCCCTCAATGCAAAGGCTCTAGACGCAAATATTGGTGTGAGAGCTAATTCAATCAAGGAAACACTGCATGTTGGTGAAGGGCATATTGAAGAAGGATCAGCCGAGTGGTTCTTGTGGGAGAACAACTCCATTTGGCTCACTAACTTCACACACCATCAGGCTTCCAAGCAGCTCTCAAGGAAACTCAGTTTTCACACTCTATGCTTAGTGCCCTTTGAGTGCATTATCTAGGAATGAACCTGGTAGAGCATCCCACACAAACGAATGCTCCACATGAGGTTTTCACATGCCACCAACTCCACATTCACAGGCAACTTCAGCGCCACAGCCGTTTTCAGATAGCCCTCAATGCAAAGGCTCTAGACGCAAATATTGGTGTGAGAGCTAATTCAATCAAGGAAACACTGCATGTTGGTGAAGGGCATATTGAAGAAGGATCAGCCGAGTGGTTCTTGTGGAGAACAACTCCATTTGGCTCACTAACTTCACACACCATCAGGCTTCCAAGCAGCTCTCAAGGAAACTCAGTTTTCACACTCTTTGCTTAGTGCTCTATGTGTGCCTAGGACTGAAATGAAGCTTGGTCAGCATCCCACACAAACGAATGCTCCACATGCGGGTTTCACATGCCACCAACTCCACATTCTCAGGCAAATTCAGCGCCACAGCCGTTTTCAGATAGCCCTCAATGCAAAGGCTCTAGACGCAAATATTGGTGTGAGAGCTAATTCAATCAAGGAAACACTGCATGTTGGTGAAGGGCATATTGAAGAAGGATCAGCCGAGTGGTTCTTGTGGGAGAACAACTCCATTTGGCTCACTAACTTCACACACCATCAGGCTTCCAAGCAGCTCTCAAGGAAACTCAGTTTTCACACTCTATGCTTAGTGCCCTTTGAGTGCATTATCTAGGAATGAACCTGGTAGAGCATCCCACACAAACGAATGCTCCACATGCGGGTTTCACATGCCACCAACTCCACATTCGCAGGCAACTTCAGCGCCACAGCCGTTTTCAGATAGCCCTCAATGCAAAGGCTCTAGACGCAAATATTGGTGTGAGAGCTAATTCAATCAAGGAAACACTGCATGTTGGTGAAAG